>NC_058082.1:377924152-378224152 GCF_014858855.1 Bufo gargarizans | reverse complement strand
ATGGTGGCAGCCATTTCTGCTGTTTGTCTTTCTGTTGCTGTCTCCTGCAGTCAATTGCTTTAGCTTGGCTGGCTATATCCAGGGGTAATCTGTGTTATATTCTGGGCTTCTTCAGCATGTCCTGGGCCCATAACCTGTTATACTTTCTAAAGCTAAACAAAGAACAGGCAGACAGTCTGTGCAGTTTTGCTGACCTCTGCTCTGTGGCAGAACGAGCACTGAACTCTTTTGATTGTTAAAAGACATAGCAAAAACAGCAACTTACACAAATGTAACACTGCCATCTAGTGACCATACAATATACTAGGCATATAGCAATGACATGCAGTGGTTGTTGCTTATACAATACAAACCTTGTATGCTAACAGAAATTCACCAATTTTTGTCTGTAATATACCCCTGCTCTACCTAGTAGACAGGTAAAAACAATTCACAAATTTGTCTGTTACATTCTCTGGTGAAATTCACCAATTTTTGGCTGTGATATACCACTGCTATACCTAGTAGATAGGTCAACAAATGTCACTTATTTGTCTGTTACATATTCGGGCGAAATTCTCAAATTTTTGGCTGTAATACACCACTGCTATACCTAGTAGACAGGTAAACAAATTTCACAAATTTGTCGGTTACATTGTTGGGTGAAATTCACCAATTTTTGGCTGTGATATACCACTGCTATACCTAGTAGACAGGTAAACAAATTTCACTAATTTGTCTGTTACATTCTGGGGTGAAATTAACCAATTTTTGGCTGTGACATACCACTGCTATACCTAGTAGACAGGTTAATACATTTCAAAAAAAATTCTGTTACATAGTTGGGTGACATTCACCAATTTTTGGCTGTGATAGACCCCTGCTCTACCTAGTAGACAGGTTAATAAATTTCACACATTTTTCAGTTATATTCTTGGGTGACATTTACAGTTTTTGCCGTGAATAAACTCCTGCTCTGCATAGGTAACAGGGCCCGAAATTTAAAAAAATCATCTGTTCCATTGGTGGTTGACATTAACCCATTTCTGGCGATGAAAAACACCTGCATAGGTGACAGGGACTTAAATTCCTAAAATTCGTCTTTAATTGGCCCTTTCATTCGATCCTTCTGATTTAATAACTTGTCACGGGGGCACCTCTGCATAGGTGACAGGAACATAAATTTCAAAAAATTGTCTGTTACCTTGTCAGGTGACATTTTACCAATTTTGCTGGATAAAAATGCCTGCTCTGCATAGGTGATAGGGACTTATATACGTACTGACTGATGGGTCTTCCCTCTTCAACTTCTGGGTCTCCAAATTGGGCACATCTCCTGAGCTTGCCCTTTACGACTTGAAGGTGCTGCCCTGCCCTGAAGCCAGTGTATTATCTGAACGTTTGTTTAGCATGACTGGAAGAGGTTATCACCGGTTATATTTCCCAATGTTTTGGGGTGTACCCTAATAAAAAAAAAAATATATATATATTAAAACCAAAAAACAGTGTAGGCTACCTCCTCCTCCTCCTCCACCGCCGCCTCCACCTACACCACCACATCCACTGCCTCCTCAACCTCCTACTCCATATGGACCTCATCCTCCTAGATCAAGATTATTATTTTTTATTTGTATGTAGTTTTATGTTATTTTAAGTAATTTCCCTATCCACATTTGTTTGCAGAGCTCTTGCCATGCTCTTAACCACATTTTTCTGCCATTTTCAGCCCTCTAGCCCTTTCCATGACTTTTTAGAGCCATTTTAGTGCTCAAAAATGCGGGTCCCCATTGACTTCAATGGCGTTCGGGGTCAAGTTTGTGTCCCAAACTCAAACTTTTTTGTGAAGTTCAAGTTCAGCCGAACCCGAACATCCAGGTGTCCGCTCAACTCTACCATCTAAAACATTAGGGGTGAGGGTCTGCTGCTGAGCTGACCCTATAAAACATTCTGACCATCTAAAACATTATCGGCCAGGGCCTGCTGGTGACCCTCAAAAACATTATAGTTGAGGGCCTGCTGGTGACCCTCAAAAACATTATGGGTGAAGGCCTGCTGGTGACCCTCTAAAACATTAGGAGCAAGGGCAGCCTAATAATCATGTTGATATGATGGAGGATGAGAAAAGGGAGATTGAACCATATACCCTTTTTAGTGGTAGAAGGGGTGCATGGGAATTCAGTGTATTCAATACACCATAAAAGCCACATTTAGAGTGCCTTTATGTTCAGCCGCTGTCCTCTGGTGGAGTAGAGAAGTCAGGGGCAATCCAGGCCTTGTTCATTTTAATAAGAGTCAACCAGTCAGCATTTTCAGTTGACAGGCGGATGCGCTTATCAGTTATTATGCCCCCAGCAGCACTAAATACACGCTCTGACAAAACGCTGGTGGCGGGCAGGCCAGCACCTCCAAGGCGTAGAGCGCCAGTTCGTGCCACGTGTCCAGCTTGAAAACCCAATAGTTGCAAGGCACAGAGGGATCACTGAGTGCGCTCCCCTCTTCGCTTGGCCAAGGAAGTATGTACTCTGCAGCCAGCATTGTCAGCTGGAAATTTTTGGAGCAATTATTCCACAAGGACCTTCTGGTATTGCACCATTTTGCTTGTCCTGTTCACCACAGGAATGAGAGATGAGAAGTTCTCTTTGTAGCGGAGTTCGAGAAGGGTGAACAACCAGTAATCAATGTTGGCCAAAATGCATACAACGCGAGGCTGACTGGAAAGGTAGCCTAACATAAAGTCAGCTATGTGTGCCCCAGACAAGACTGCGCTGTCCTGATCAGGAGGATGACTCTCAATCTCCTCATTCTCTTCCTCCTCTTGTACCCATCCACACTGAACAGATGGAATACAACTTCCATGCTTACTTCCCTCTGTAGCAGAGGCAACCGTCTCCTGCTCTTCCTCCTCCTCATCATCATCCAATTTGCGCTGAGAAGACGAAATGAGGGTGGTCTGGTTTGCATCCTGTGTACTGTCTTCCCCCATTTCCATCTCTTCCACATGCAAAGTGTCCGCCTTAATTGTGAGCAGCGAGTGTTTTAATAGACACAGCAGTGGGATGGTTAGGCTGATAATAGCGTTATCGTCGCTCACCATCTGTGTTGATTCATCAAAGTTGCGTAAAAAAACTCACAGAGGTCAGACATCAATGCCCACTCATCGCTTGTGAAGAGCAGAAGATGACTGGAAAGGCGACAACCATGTTGGTATTTCACTACTGCCCTCTGCTGCTCCCAAAGCCTGGTCAACATGTGGAACGTGGAGTTCCAGAACATGATTACATCGCACAACAGTCGGTGAGCTGGCAATTGAAAGCGCTGCTGCAGCGTTGCCAGACCGGCGGAAGCTGTTGATGACTTTCGTAAATGGGCACACAGCGGTGCACCTTCACAAGTAGCTCAGGCAAATTGGGGTAGGTTTTGAGAAACCGCTGAACCACTAGGTTGAACACGTTGGCTAGGCATGGTATGTGTGTGACCTTGGCGAGCTCCAAAGCTGCCACCAAGTTACGGCCATTATGAGACATAACCATGCCTGGTTGTAGGTTAAGTGGCGAGAGACACAACTCAGTCTGGAACCTTATCCCCTGCCACAGCTCTGTGGCAGTGTGCTGTTTGTCATCCAAGCAGATTAGTTTAAGCCCGGCCTGTTGCTGTTTCCCCACTGCAGTGCTACACTGCTTCCAGCTACTGACTGATGTCTGACTGGTGCTGCAAGATGATAATTCAGAGGTGGAAGTGGAGGAGGAGGCAGAGAAGGAGAAGGGCGGTTACAGCCACTAACGTAGGTGGCGGCGGAAACCCTGATGGAAGTAGGGCCCACAATCCTTGCATCAGTAGCACCTGGGCACGACTCGCTCTCGGCCTCCACAACATTCACCCAGTGCGCCGTCAGGGAAATGTAGCTTCCCTGGCCAAAAGCACTTGTCCATGTGCCAGTCGTTAAGTGGACCTTCCTAATAGCTGCGTTGGTCAGGGTACGGGTGATGTTACAGGAAACATGCTGGTGTAAGTCTGGGACTGCACACCGTGAAAAATATCAGCGACTGGGGACAGAGTACCATGGGACAGCCTCTGCCGTCATCAGGCTGCGGAAAGCCTCATTGTCCACAAGCCTAAATGGCAACCTTTCTATGGCCAGCAATTTGGAAAGGTGTGCATTTAGTGCTATGGTCTGTGGGTGGATGGCTCTGTATTTGCGCTTTGTTCAAAGGCATGGGGTATAGACATCTGTATGCTGCGCTGGGACAAATAAGTGGATGTGCTAGCTGATGGTGCTTGTGAAGGTCCAGGTGTATGGTGGGAGGCATCCAGGCCTGTGTCTTGGACAGGGGATTGGCCCTCATGTAACATAGGGTAAGAGGAGGCAGTGGCATGACCCGCAGACACTGATTGTGGACCCAGGCATTCGGCCCACCTATTATGGTGCTTTAATGTCATGTGGTGGATCATGGTGGTGGTGAGGTTGCTAGTGTTCACGCCCCTGCTCATTTTGGTATAGCAAAGGTCGTAAATGACAATTCTTTTATCATCCACACCTTCCTCATAAAAGCGTCAGACTTCGGAACACCTACCCCATGGCAAGGGAGATTGCTGCAAGGGGTTGCTCCGCAGAACAGTTACGGGCCTGTTTGGTGTGGCCCGCCTTCTCCTGTTTTCCACTCCACTGCCTCTTCCAGCCTGTTGTGGATCCCTCTCCTTCTGTACTGCTGTCCTGGATCGACTTACCACCTTCCAAGGTTGGGGCAGTGACTTCATCATCCACCACCTCCTCTTCCACTTCCTCACTCTGCTCATCCTCCTGACTTGTTGACCTAACAACTACCTCAGTTATTGACAACTGTGTCTCATCCTCATCATCAACCTCTTGAGACTCTAATTGCGGTTGACATATTGCCAACTGTGTCTCATCATCATCATCTACCTCGTGAAACACTAATTGCTGTTCCCCACCGTCTTCTTCTTTTGACTGTGGATGCTCCAGAGTTTGGGAATCAGGGCACAAGATCTCCTCATGTCCCTCTTCAAGCGAGCTTGGCGAGAGGCCCAAATTAAGGAATGGCGATGAAAACAGCTCCTCTGAATATCCGAGTGTGGGATCACTTGTTTGCCAAGACTCTCCATGGTGGGTGTAAGGAGTATCAGGGTAAGGATTCTGTTGACCAGACTCTTGGCTACTGGACTTTTTGGAAGACAGGGTGGTGCTCAACTGACTGGAATCATTATCTGCTGCAATCCAACTGACCACCTGGTCACACTGATATGACATTGAGAGTGGTGTCCTGCGCCGCCCTGCAAACTGGGACATGAATCTAGGTCTCGTGGATGAGTGTGTTTCTTGTGTTCTGGCAGCAGGCAGAGCTTCACCGCACCCAGGGTCACCATCAGGAGCACAGCCACTTCCCCATCCCTTACTGCTCGCCTTGCGCATAATAAATGGTAAATATGATTGCAAGTATGTCACACGTACAGTAACGTAGGTTTTGTAAGTGAATGTCAGTAAAAGCAAAAAAAGGAAGAGACCACTGTGGTACTCAGCAGACGTGGCCAAAATCATTAAAAACAAAAAGATAGCATTTAGTAATTTAAAAAAAAGCAAAAAGAAACTAGGATGACAGGGAAATTTATAAGATTAGGCAGAGAGAGGCCAAGCAAGTTATAGGAGCTTCTAACGCACAGGCAGAAGATAAATTAGCTCAATCAGTTAAAAAAGGTGATAAGACATTCTTCAGATACATAAATGAAAAAAAGGAAATTAAAACAAGGAATTACCAAATTAAAAACAAAAGAAGGAAGGTATATGGAAGAAGATAAAGAAATAGCTGACTGCCTCAATGAATACTTCTGTTTAGTTTTTACAAAGGAAAATGAAGGGAAAAGACCTCAGTTAGGGAGGAAGACTAATAAATCTTTTTATGCATGTGTCTTTACAAAGGAAGAGGTCCTAAGTCAGCTGTCTACAATTAATACAGATAAGTCACAGCGGCCTGATGGGATATACCCAAAGCTATTAAAAGAGCTTAGCGGTGTACTAGCAAAACCATTAGCAGACTTATTTAACCAATCACTGGTAACAGGAGTCATCCCAGAAGATTGGAAATTGGCATATGTGCCCATTCACAAGAAAGGTAGTAGGGAGGAATCGGGAAACTATAGGCCAGTAAGCCTGACATCAATAGTGAGGAAATTAATGGAAACCATACTTAAGGGGGGGGGGGGGGATTGTGGAACATCTAAAATCCCATGGATTGAAAGATGAAAAACAGCATGGGTTTACATCAGGGAGATCATGTCAAACTAATCTTATTGATTTTTTTGATTGGGTGACTAAATTAATAGATGGCGGAGGTGCAGTAGACATAGCTTATCTAGACTTTAGTAAAGCTTTTGATACTGTCCCACATAGAAGGCTTATCAATAAATTGCAGTCTTTGAGCTTGGACTCCCATATTGTTGAATGGATCAGGCAGTGGCTGAGGGACAGACAACAGGGAATTGTAGTCAATGGAGTATATTCAGACCAAGGTCTTGTTACCAGTCGGGTGCCTCAGGGATCTGTTCTGGGACCCATATTGTTTAATATCTTTATCAGTGAAATTGCAGAAAGCCTCGATGGTAAGGTGTGTCTTTTTGCTGATGACACAAAGATTTGTAACAGGGTTGATGTTCCTGGAGGGATACACCAAATGGAAAAGGATTTAGGAAAACTAGAGGAATGGTCAAAAATCTGGCAACTAAATTTTAATGTTGATAAGTGCAAGATAATGCACCTGGGGCATAAAAATCCAAGAGCAGAATATAGAATAATTGATACAGTCTTAACTTCAGTATCTGAAGAAAGCGATTTACGGTTCATTATTTCAGAAGACTTAAAGTTAGGCAGACAATGTCATAGAGCAGCAGGAAATTCTAGCAGAATGCTTGGGTGTATAGAGAGAGACATTAACAGTAGAAAGAGGGAAGTGCTCATGCCGCTCTACAGAGCACTAGTGAGAGGTCATTTGGAGTATTGTGCGCAGTACTGGAGACCATATATCTAGAAGGATATTGATACTCCGGAGAGAGTTCAGAGAAGAGCTACAAAACTAGTACATGGATTGCAGAATAAAACGTACCAGGAAAGGTTAAAAGACCTTAACATGTATAGCTTGGAAGAAAGACGAGACAGAGGGGATATGATAGAAACTTTTAAATACATAAAGGCTATCAACACGGTAAAAGAGGAGAGAATATTTAAAAGAAGAAAAACTGCTACAAGAGGACATAGTTTTAAATTAGAGGGGCAGAGGTTTAAAAGTAATATCAGGAAGTATTACTTGAGAGAGTAATGGATGCATGAAATAGCTTTCCTGCAGAAGTGGTAGCTGCAAATAGAGTGAAAGAGTTTAAGCATGCATGGGATAGGCATAAGGCCATCCTTCATATTAGATAGGGCCAGGAGCTATTCATAGTATTCAGTATATTGGGCAGACTAGATGGGACAAATGGTTCTTACCTGCCGACATATTCTATGTTTCTATGAGGTATATTAGAAAGTCATTGGATATTAATTTTAATGCAGGCCAGTACAAATACATGTCAAATACATATGTTTAAAAGAACTAAAAATATAAAATTGGATTAAAAACATGGCTAACGAAATCCCCCCTCTTGAATAAACCCCAAATGAGAATAGGTGAAATTCGATAACACGTGGTAGTCAGTGGTGTTGAATTCCTCCGAGGCCCCAACAATTAGGCATTCACCATACAGAAAAGATCAAGTGATTATGTGGCTGGAGGTATATTAGACGTTCAATAGATATCAATTTTACTACAGGCGCCAAAAATTATTCATTCACCGGACAGAAAACATGAAGTGATTATGTGGCTGGAGGTATTTTAGACGGTCATTGGATAATAATTTTACTTCAGGCCAGTGGAGTACAGGTCCCAAAAATTATTCCTTCAACGTACTGAAAAGAACAAGTGATTATTTGGCTGGAGGTATATTAGACAGTCATTGGATATAAATTTTACTGCAGGCCCGTACAAATACATGTCAAAAACATATGTTTAAAAGTACTAAAAATATAAAATTGGATTAAAAACATGCTAATGAAATCCCCACTCTTGAAAAAAAACCTAAATAATAATAGTTGAAATTTGATAACATGTGGTCGTCACAGGTGTTGAATTCCTCTGTGGCCCTAAACAGTATTCACCGGACAGAAAAGGCCTTTTATGCTGCTGTACGTACATAAGACAGGGACCATTCTTTGTTCTTGGTGGTGGCGGATATGTGTGAGCTGGCATAAAGGAAATTCAATTAAATGTGGTCATCACAGGTGTTGAATTCCTCCGAGATCCATGTCTCATTCATTTTTAGAAATGTGAGGTAGTCAACACTGTCGCGAGTGTGTTTATAGGTCGCGATGCCCCTTGCTGCGCTGAACGTCTTTTCGGACAGGACACTCGACGAGGGGCAAGCTAAGAGTTCCATGGCAAATTGTGCCAGCTCTAGCCACAGGTCAAGCTGAACACCCAGTAGTCAAGGGGTTCCTCGCTTCTCAGAGCGTCCACATCGGCCGTTATCCCGATGTGGTCAGACACCTGTCGGTCTAGTCGTTCCCTGAGGCTAAATCCGGAGGGCGGCTGTCGATGGGTTGGCTGCAAGAATAATCTCATATCCAAAGTGACCAACACATCTTCAAACCGCCCTCTTCTTGCATGCGCTGTAGGATTGGTACCCGCAACAGTTTCTCTGTGGGTGGAAATTCCTCTGCCAGTGCCCGCAATAGCAGAATGCAGCATCTCTTGAAGCAAGGCCTGGAAATGCTGCATTCTGACAGCCCTCTGTGATGCTCGTAACATTTCCGCCATTTTGTGTTTGTACCGGGGGTCTAAGTATGTTACCACCCAGTACTGGTCCTTGCCCTTTATGCTTTTTATACGGGGGTCCCTCTTCAAACACTTGAGCATGAAGGCCCCCATTTGTACTAAATTGGAAGTGGTGGAGCAGCCTGGCTCCTGCTCATCGCCCAGGAGAATGTTGTCCTCGATCTCCTTCCCCCATCCACGGACAACACCAGGGATCCCATAAAAGTTTAAAGCCTGTTCTTCTTGCTCCTCCTCCTCCCAGGCACCATCCTCCTCTGACTCCTCCTCAGCTCCTGCTGACTTGTATTAGATGGAGTAGCCCCCGCTTTGAATTCATTCAGGATTGCGACTTCCTCCTGCTCCTTGACGACTTGATAAATGACACAACGCAATGCACACTCCAGAAATAAGGCGTAAGGTACGATGTCACTGATGGTCCCCTGGCTGCGACTGACCAGTTTGGTGATCTCATCAAATGGCCACAGAAGTCTGCATGCGTCGCGCATAAGCAGCCACTGGGCGGGGAAAAAAAAAACAATCTCCCCAGAACCTGTCCTGCTGCAGAGTTCATACAGGTAGTCGTCAATGGCACATTTCTGCTGGAGCATCCTATCAAGCATATACAAGGTAGATTTCCAGCGGGTTGGGCTGTCACTAATCAGACATCTGACGGGCAAGTGGTGTCGTCGCTGAACGTCAGCAAGGCGAGCCATGGCCGTGTAAGATCTTCTAAAATGGCCTGAGATTTTCCTGGCCTGCCGCAAGACGTCCTGGACCCCGGGGTTAAGTTCAGGATGTGTGCCATGCATGGCACGTGTGTCATTTTGCCCTGTGTCAGCGTGCTCAACAGATTGGCACCATTATCGCACACCACTTTAACAACTGTCAAATTGAGCAGGGTTAACCACTGATCGGCCTGTGACCGCATAGCTGAAAGCAGTGCAGGACTGGTGTGGCTCTTGGCTTCCAGGCACAACAGCCGCAGCACAGCATGGCAACGTCTCACCTGGCACATTGAATAGGTTCTGGGGGGCTGGGGGTAGCAGTGAAAGAGGTGGTAGAAGTGGAAAAGGAGGAGTCAGCCAAGGAGGAAATGGAGGATGGAGTAGGAGGAGGAGAAGAAGAAGCAGGCTTCCATGCAATCCGTGGCGGTAACACCAAATCCACACAGGTGCCACAAGTTGCATGCTTGACAGCCGTCAGAAGGTTCACTCAGTGGGCAGTTAGTGATGTACGGATGGAGTAGAGTTAACACTTCTGTTTTCTGAGATTTCTGAGTTGTGTTTTCTAATCCAAGCAAACACCTTCAATTGCTTTTCAATGGCTTTTGTCTCGAGATAGCGTGATGAGTTAAGAAATTTGAGTTAAGAGCTGGAGTGCTAACCCTAGTACATCTGTACCTTCCCTGCCCGTGTTTGCTAGACCACGTGTCTGTTGTCAAATGTATCTTGGCACCAACACTGTGTGCCAGAGATACATTCACTTGCCTCTGAACATGGCCATATATCTCTGGGATGCCCTTCTGGGAGAAATATTTCCTTCCGCAGACCTTCCATTGCGATGTGCCAATGGCCACTAGTTTATATGGTAATAGTTGGCAGGATAGCAGTTCCGACAAGCCGGCGGTCAGCCATTGGGCAAGAGAGTTATCCAGCATCATCAACTTTTTACCTTAGAACATTTGGGCCACGGAAGCCTGCCTTTTGCCATATGAACACGACGATAGAATGGTGGAAGGTGGAGTGGAGTGCAAATGGGAGGAGAGAGGAGAAGAAGAGGCAGGATGTGGAGCGCCAGGAGTGTGGCTTTTTGGGTTCTGACGGTGTTGCCCCCACTTTGGGCTCGGTGATGGAAGGCCAGGTGGTCGTCCCTAGGTGAGTGTTTGGCTTACCGCGACTTATGCATTGACAGCACAGGCTGCAGATGGCAACACTATTGTCAGCAGCTGACACGTAAAAAAAAAATCCCACACTGCGTAGCTATGTGCCGGCATCCTGGGAGCACAAGATGTGACCAGGCATGGTGGATGGCTCGCTCCAGATACATTTGCAGTCTGCTTTTTGCCCCCTGTGCACTGCGAGTTCTGCCTGCTTCTCCTCCCTATCTGCTGCTCCGTCTCTGAACTCCCCTCCTCTCCCTCTCTTGTGGGCACCCACGTGACGTCCATAGGCACGTCATTATCGTCACCTTCACCACCACTAGAGATCTCAGAGTAGGCAGCAACAGCAGGGACCACCCTCCTTGGGCTGATCTGGGTACTGTCGTCAGACCGCTGAGTGGCGGCCGTTGCTACCTCCTCTTCCTCATCGGATGCCAAGAATGGCTGAGCATCAGTAAGGTATGGGAATTGATGGGAAAATAATTCTTCTGACTCAAGTGGAGGGCTATGGTGGCGGTGGTTGTGTCTTTGGTGGTGCACACAGCAGAGAGTGAGGGGGGTGCAGATACAGAGGTTGAGGAGGGTGCAGAAGGGGAAGGCACTGTGATACGTGTTTTTAAATGAATCAGACCGTCAGTTAGGTATGTATAATGAGTAACAACAAGATTTTCATTGCTCTAAATGTAAGCTACTGCCACTCCTTGTGATGTTTCTAGAGATGTGACAATATAGTTCTGTATTGTTACTAGGTGCTAGAGAACCATTCTTTGTTTGGATTATTACTCCATTTCTTTTATATATCTCGCCAGTGACTTTTTTGTTGTTGTTTACCTTCTTTTATAATTCTAGTAATAAGTTTTCAACATCAAGGTTTTAATTTAAAATAAAAACATATGAAATTCTGAAATGCCATGAAAAAATAATGGATGTGATATTGTAGTTTTGCCTGAATTTTATTTTATTGTGTGCCAATATCTGGAGCATTTTGTTGCATAACTATTTATGTGCAAAAAATGTCGTAAAATATGCAAATGCTAATAAAAAAAGAGCCCACTGTGCTTTGTCGTAGAAGGAGGTGTTGGTTAGCAGAAAGAGGGCTGGCTTGAGAGGACAAAAATTGCACCAAATATTTCCACAAAACTCTGGCACAAAGTACAGTTGCAAGAAAAAGTATGTGAACCCTTTGGAATGATATGGATTTCTGCACAAATTGGTCATAAAATGTGATCTGATCTTAATCTAAGTCACACCAATAGACAATCATCACAGTCTGCTTAAACTAATAACACACAAATAATTAAATGTTACCGTGCTTTTATTGAACACACCATGTAAACATTCACAGTGCAGGTGGAAAAAGTATGTGAACCCCTAGACTAATTACATCTCCAAGAGCTAATTGGAGTGAGGTGTCAGCCAACTGGAGTCCAATCAATGAGATGAGATTGGAGGTGTTGGTTACAGCTGCTCTGCCCTATAAAAAACACACACCAGTTCTGGGTTTGCTTTTCACAAGAAGCATTGCCTGGTGTGAATAATGCCTCACACAAAAGAGCTCTCAGAAGACCTACAATGAAGAATTGTTGACTTACATAAAGCTGGAAAGGGTTATAAAAGTATCTCCAAAAGCCTTGCTGTTCATCAGTCCATGTTAAGACAAATTGTCTATAAATGGAGAAAGTTCAGCACTGCTGCTACTTTCGCTAGCAGTGGCTGTCCTGTAAAGATGACTACAAGAGCACAGTGCAGACTGCTCAATGAGGTGAAGAAGAATCCTACAGTGTCAGCTAAAGACTTACAAAAGTCTCTGGCATATGCCAACATCCCTGTTAGCGAATCTACGATACGTAAAACACCAAACAATAATGGATTTCATGGGAAGATACCACAGAGGAAGCCACTGCTGTCCAAAAAAAATTGCTGCACGTTTACAGTTTGCACAAGAGCACCTGGATGTTCCACAGAAGTACTGGCAAAATATTCTGTGGACAGATTAAACAGAAGTTGAGTTGTTTGGAAGAAACACACAACACTATGTGTGGAGAAAAAGAGGCACAGAACACCAACATCAAAATCTCATCCCAACTGTGAAGTATGGTGGTGGGGGCATCATGGTTTTGGGCTGCTTTGCTGCGTCAGGGCCTGGACAGATTGCTATCATCAAAGGAAAAAATGAATTCCCAAGTTTATCAACACATTTTGCAGGAGAACTTAAGGCCATCTGTCCACCAGCTGAAACTCAACAGAAGATGGGTGTTGCAACAGGACAACGACCCAAAGCATAGTAGTAAATCAACAACAGAATGGCTTAAACAGAAGAAAATACGCCTTCTGGAGTGGTCCATTCAGAGTCCTGACCTCAACCTGATTGAGATGCTGTGGCATGACCTCAAGAAATCGATTCACACCAGACATTTCAAGAATAAACAGTTCTGTAAAGAGGAATGGTCAAGAATTACTCCTGACCGTTGTGCACGTCTGATCTGCAACTACAGGAAATGTTTGGTTGAAGTTATTGCTGCCAAAGGAGGTTTAACCAGTTATTAAATCCAAGGGTTCACAAACTTTTTCCACCTGCACTGTGTTTACATGGTGTGTTCAATAAAAACATGGTAACATTTAATTATTTGTGTGTTATTAGTTTAAGCAGACTGGGATTGTCTATTGTTGCGACTTAGATGAAGATCAGATCACATTTTAGGACCAATTTGTGCAGAGATCCATATCATTCCAAAGGGTTCACATACTTTTTCTTGCAACTGTAAATTAACTTAGTTATTTTCAAGTTATACAAAAGTTATTAACCATGCACCAAATGTATCATCCAGCATGAGCTACTGGGATGAGTGACATATATTTCAAATTGTCTACACATGTTTAGTGAATCTGCCCCATTGTGTTGCTCCAAAGGTCAAATTATTGTTATGGGCTATACATATCAGGTGTATAAGTATTATAATTTACATTCTGTATGGCATTGATATAACTGTAGCCATTTTATCTTTGTTTTGTAGCTCCAAAGGACCCAGAGCTGGAAAAGGTATTCTAGGAGGACGGTGGAAATGAACATTTTTATCACAAAGAAAAATGTTGCACACTGTGTAAACATGAAAATAAATAATGGATAAATGAAAAACACAGAAAACATTTGTTCCTCTTAATAAACAAAAATAGTCCAATTAAACAATTTGTATATGATTTGGAGATTACTGAATGTTTCTTTTCATTTGACATTAGAAATTGTCAATCCAGCTAATACTAATATTACAGAGTTGAAAATACATATAGTGGTGAAGAAATTTTGCTGTATAAGATTATATGCTCTTTTATTTTAATGTACAGTATTTGTTAATTTAATTAACAAATGGTCTTGTTTAGATTGTTACTGGATGTACAGTAGAAGTTTTCTGTAAAAAAATTTGAAAGCAAGCTCATACTGTAAAAAAATATTTCTTATAAATCAAGAAATTAAGTGCATTTGACTGTCATAGCTTGAGAGTAGAAATTTTCAAACATTCGATTTGGCCGGTTCACCAAACTTTTAGAAAAAATTTGTTTCTATCCAAATTTATTAAAAAACAGCAATTTCCTGGCTGCAGAAAGCCTTTATAGTGGTGTAGAACACTGTGCCTTGCAGTAACACGCATAGGGAGTCTGCTGTGTTAGTGAAATAATACTGTGAGTCAGTATGACATGCAGATGACAGGCGTCACTCTTAGAATCACTCCACACTTCACTTATTTGGGCAATCATGGGGCCAAAACTGACCAAATAGCTCAAGGATGATGTTAGTGCCAAGAAAAAACGCACTCCTTTTACACCGTCATCAGCTGATTCCACATAAATGTCTACAAAACGCTTATACAAGTAGAGCCCCCCGAGAAAGTAGAGAGGGTGTCAGCAGTCAGTTTGTGTTGACGTCACTGATTATTTTTCCCTTCCTCTAATCCGTCAGAACAATAACCCCCAAAAAACGGATCCTGTCTGTTGAGCATCCATCTTCACTCGGTCAGCATTTGGTCAGTAATCCATCAGTATTGCTAATGCCAAAAAAAAAACAGGAGTGGACCCAAAACAGAGATGACACATGAATGGAATATTTGCATGTCTTCTGTGTTTTGTACCCACTCCTGCTTTTGGCTACCAAATCACAAGCCAATTATTATTATTTTTTGAACGGGGGAGAAAAAAATATGTTTATTTCACAAACAGGACATTAACACACATAAAACACAACACAGAAGGGGTAAAACTACAAGATTTAAAAGACAAACTGAAAAAAAAGTGCGTCATCAACAAGAATGGATTGACAACCAGTGTCGGGGTGACCACGATGGTAATGCATATTGATCATTAAATGTATGGGGTTATGGCTGATAACTGGAGGACAGTCCAGCAAACAAGACAACTCCAGCTCATTCCTACAGTGCAGGCTACACAATCACACCTGGAAGGTAACTGGTCGGTACAGGCAATACCCCAAATCTTCATAAATAAGCCTTATTATGTGCAGGTCTCATAGCCGCTGTAACAGAATGTTAATAAGCAGTATAACATGTAGTAAGCACTGCAGGGATCATGTCTAAGACATGTAAGACGTCCAGGGGGTCCCGAACATTGTGGACAAGGTCCGAGATGAGAGTCGTCCATGTGTTCAATACTTGATGTTATTGATGGCCAGCTATGTGATGAATCCCAGTGTTTGGATTAGGTAGTCCTTACTGAGGAACTTCACTTTTCCTTCACAATGTCCTGATGCCACAGATGCCGTCACCTTGACGAAGTGTCTGAAGAAATACAAGTAGAGACATTGGAATAAATTGTCCACTTCCTCCAACTTGACCTCGTCCTTTGATTTATAAATATCATTCCATAAAGTCTTGAAGTCCTCTGCATGGGTGGCATAAGAATTGTCCATGCGAGGTTCGACAGGCACAGAGAAAAGCCACGTAAGGTCCTGAGAACTGATCACCAGCTTACCAAAAAAACTGTCAGTTTCTTTGGAACCACGTCCCTATGATACCTGTAGGCACTTCGAAGCCATTATACAGGAAACACGGTAGGCAAGTAAATGTCTCTGGTAACACCTCCAATAGATCGTCCACAGAACCAACCTGTCCACACAATCTGGTCCTCTGTGCTTGCCTTGGTGAGTGGAGGCTTGGATGAAATCTGTATGAGCATAGCCAGTGGATCTCTGTCCTTTCCTTTGGGTCCAGGTAAACAGGAAAATTTGGCTTTTAGGTTCAGCTCTGAGCCCACTTCAATGGCAAGACCCTTCTGCTTCTCGGCAGCTGTGTGGGCAGACAGTTGCTTGGAATACTCTATCAGTCTGGTGTATTAGAAATTATATATTGCTGTCACGCTGTACAGAGTCCATTGTTTTTGAAGAAGCAAAGCAGCCTGTGCCACATCAAGAGTTTCCTCCAAGGGGGTGCACTGCGGGATTTTTCTTTTAGACAAGCTTCGCAATGCAGACCGTCAACATGCAGAAGTCAAGCTTCCGGGAGGATAGCTCGAGCTGTGAAAATGACTGCTCCTTCATGCCCATGACCTACTTCTGGGGGTTAACACCCCATCGGTAGGTGTTTGCATTTCCTTGCGATAAATGATGTTCCCATTCGCTCACTTTCTAGGTGCCACGTCTCCAGTCCCCTGACCAGCCAGACTTGCCAGCATCTGTTCCAGAACATGAAGCAGTGGAATGATGCCTTTCATCCCGTAGTCCTGGTGACTGACAAATAACGTGGCCTCCCCAAAGGTCCTGAGCAAATGGCAGGTGTCATGCATGAGCTTCCACTGGCTGACATAGAAGTTACACAGGGGAGTACTCCTGTCCGCTTCGATCATCAAGAAATCATTTATGGCCATTCTATGTTCGTATACTCGGTCCAACATATGGAGGGTGGAATTCCAACGGATAGAAACGTTGCATATCAGCCTATGTTGGGGGATGCCGTTCTGCTGCTGCAGCTCAAGGAGGGTGTGCTTTGCGGTGTACGAGTGGCTGAAGTGCATGCAAAGTTTCCTGGCCATTTTAGGATATCTTGCAGTTGGGTGGAAGACTTCAGGAACCACTTGACAACCAGATTGAACATGTGTGCCATACAGGGCACATGATAAGAGCCCTCCTTGACGCAGCGCCAACACTATGTTCTTCCCATTGTCGGTCACCATGGTTCCGATTTTGAGTTGTCGTAGAGAAAGCCAGGATTCGATTTCTTGATGATGGACACGGAGCTGTTAATCCCCTGTGTGACTCCGTTCACCCAAGCAAACGAGGAGCACTGTGAATTGTCCCTGCAGTGGAGGCTGAGGACATGGTGGAGTATGAAGAGGTAGAGGCAGACACTGTCCTTGGTTATGGTTGGCAGCTTGTAGCTTAGAATCTCTCCACCTAATGCAAAGGAGACTAGAGCCTGATAAACGACAGTTACTTTCCTTTGCCAATATTCTCCCTCCCTGTCTGAGTTTCCTGGTTATTCTGTAAGCTTTCCCTTCTATGGGCTGGTACATGGAACTAACTTTGGAGTTTTTGTAACTCTCCAAGATGGCTGCTGAGATGCAGCTTTTCCCAGAGACATCACACACACTGACTGCCTTCTCTTCTGTACCATGTGCAGGGCGGAGTCAGCCCTGGGAGGCTTGTTAGAACCTCCCCCTCCCTATGCAACTTTATTCTAACTCATATTCAAGCACAATTTACATGAAACACAATCACAGTATTAACCCCTTAAGGACATAGGATGTACCGGTACACCCTATTTCCCGAGTCCTTAAGGACCCAGGACGTACCGCTACGTCCTGACGTAAAATCGGAATTCCGGCGCCGTGGGGGTTAATTGGAACGGGACGCGGTTTTCGGCGATCGCAGAAAACCGCAGGTCAATTTCATACCTGCGGTTTTCTGCGTTTCCGGTCCATTCGGGTGTCCTGTGACCCGATGAACCGGAAAAAGACTGCGATCGGTGGCGTAATTATACACCACCAATCGCAGTCCGAGGATTTGGAGAGGCAGTGCTGGCCCTGGTGCTGAACGCCGCTGTCCAGGGTGCTGATTGGTGCAGGGGAGAGAGGCGCGAGATTCAAACTTCCTGCGCTCCTCTCTCCCCTCCTCTTCCTGTCCAGCACCCTGACCGTGCAGCATCGTCCAGCACCAGCTCCTGCGTCCCCCTAATCGGCATCCATCACCCTCCTGCACCCATCGCCACCCAGGTAGGTTAGGGTCAGTGAGGGAGAGGCACTGTTAGGAAGGGAAAGAAGGGAAAAGTAAGTTAGGGGAAAAAAAGTACTTTTATTCCAAACTTCCATCTATCCATCTAACCCTAACCCAGACCCCCCCCCCCCCCTGCCACTTGCCCCCCCCACCAGCCCCACCCTCGGCCGAGGAGGCATACACCCAGATTCCCTCCGACTCTGAGAGCCCCAGTGAGGATGAGGATGACCCCACATTCCTTTTATCATCCGCATCCTCTTCATCATCATCGGATGACTATGAGCCACCAAGGCGGCGGAGACGCCGCCAGGCGGAGCCAGGGGCCCCACATGCTAGGGATCCTGTGGCCCACCCTACTACGAGCCGCCCTGGGGTTCGTACTGGTTTCCCGGCCCACCAAATAAGTCCACCGGAGCCCCCTGCCGATGAACTTAGTTGGTGTCCCCCAGTGGACTTTGAGCCTGAGATTCCGGATTTCGCTGGCAATCCTGGAATCCAGATTCCCACAGTGGGGTTTACTGAAATATACTATTTTAGTTTTTTTTCAGTAACCCACTGGTGAATTTGATGGTGGAGCAGACGAATCTGTACGCCCAACAGTTCGTCGCTCAAAACCCAGGCTCAGTTTTGGCTAGACCCGGTGGCTGGACGCCGGTCAGTGCAGCCAAAATGAGGACATTTTGGGGCCTCGTGCTGCATATGGGTCTAGTCCAAAAACCCAGTGTCAGGCAATACTGGAATGGGGACGTCCTATACCAGACCCCACTGTACAGTATGGTCATGACACGTCACAGGTTTGAGGCCATCCGGAAATGTCTGCATTATTCCGATAATGCAGCATGTCCACCCCGAGGTGATCCTGCCTATGACCGGCTGTATAAGATATGGCCGGTCATCGATCACTTTGGGGCCAAATTCATGGAGGCCTACGTACCTGGAAGGGAGGTCGCGGTTGATGAGTCTCTCGTTGCGTTCAAGGGGAGACTCAGTTTCCGCCAATATATCCCCACAAAGCGGACGAGGTATGGCGTGAAGCTATACAAAATTTGTGAGTACCTCAGGGTACACTTACAAATTTCGTGTGTACGAGGGGCGAGATTCCCGTATTCAACCCCCAGAATGTCCCCCCACTCTGGGTGTTAGCGGGAAACTCGTGTGGGACCTTATGTACCCACTGCTGGATAATGGTTACCACTTGTAAGTGGATAACTTTTATACCAGCATTCCCTTGTTCAGGTCCCTTGCCGCCAGATCCACGTTCGCTTGTGGGACCGTGCAGAAAAATCAACGCGGCCTCCCTGCCTACCCCCTCCAGGTACCTATCCCCAGGGGTGAGATCCGTGCACTTACCAGTGGAAACCTGTTGCTGGTCAGGTATAAGGACAAGAGGGATGTCCTTATGCTGTCCACAATCCACGGTAACAGCACCACCCCAGTCTCTGTGCGAGGTACCGCGGCAACGGTCCTCAAGCCCGATTGTATCGTCGACTACAATCGGTATATGGGAGGAGTTGATCTCTCTGATCAAGTCCTCACGCCATATAACGCCATGCGCAAAACCCGGGCATGGTACAAAAAAGTTGCGGTCTACTTGGTACAGGTTGCCATGTACAACTCTTTTGTACTATCCCGAAGCGCTGGCAGCACAGGGACATTCCTCCAATTCTATGAGGCAGTCCTCAAGGACCTGATCTTTTCGGACCGGGAAAGAGCAGGCCGGAGTACCTCGGGAACTAAAGGCGCCCGGATCGTCCCTGGCCAACACTTTCCAGGTGTGGTCCCCTATACTGGAAAGAAGGGACGAACCCAAAAAAAGTGCAGAGTGTGTCACAAGAGGGGGATACGGAAGGACACCACTACTCAATGTGACACGTGCCCCGATCATCTGGGCCTCTGCATTATCAATTGCTTCAGGGAGTATCACACTTCCATGGAGTACAAAATTTTTATAATCCCCAACAGTCCACTAGAGAACATAAAACACTATGGCTCTCAGCCTTTGGAGACACGAAAACAATTTTTCTTTCCCCCAAAAATATTAGTTTTAGTGCAGGCATCCTCAAACTGCGGCCCTCCAGATGTTGTAAAACTATAACTCCCAGCATGCCCAGACAACCTACAGCCATCAGCAGGGCATGGTGGGAATTGTAGTTTTACAACATCTGGAGGGCCGCAGTTTTAGGATGCCTGCTTAGTGTCTCCAAAGTCTGAGAGTCATACATATTGGGCATCGTCGCATGCGTAAAAATCGTGGCTATAAAAATAACTTTTGACCAAACGCCTCGGATGAACGGTGCTAAAAATATAAAATAAAAACTGTGCCAAAACACCAATTTTTGGGTAAAATTTCAATTTGAATCCATTTTGCCGGTAATAAAGCAAGGGTTAACAGCCAAACAAAACTAAATATTTATTGCCCCGATTCTGTAGTTTGCAGAAACACCCCATATGTGGTCGTAAATGGCTATATAGCCGCACGGCAGGGCATAGAACGAAGGGAACTCCATACGGTTTCTGGAAGGCAGATTTTGATGGACAGTTTTTTTTTTTGACACCATGTCCCATTAGAAGCCCCCCCTGATGTAGCCTAGACTAGAAACTCCAAAAAAGTGACCCCATCTAAGAAACTACACCCCTCAAGGTATTCAAAAGTTACTTTACAAACTATGTTAACCCTTTAGGTGTTCCACAAAACAAAATAGCGAATGTAGAAACAATTTTAGAATTTAATTTTTTTGTTACATTGCCTCAAAAAAGAGTAATATAGAGCAACCAAAAATCAAATTTACCCCAAAAATAGTCCCAAAACAATAACCACCTTATCCCGTAGTTTCCTAGATGGGGTCACTTTTATGGAGTTTCTACTCTAGGGGTGCATCAGGGGGCTTGAAAGGGTACATGGTGTAAATAAACCAGTCCAGCATAATCTGCCTTCCAAAAACCATATGGTGTTCCCCTTCTTCTATGTCCTGCCGTTTAGCCAAATAGTAGTTTACGACCACATATGGGGTGTTTCTGCAAACTGCAGAATCAGGGCAACCCATTTTGAGTTTTGTTTGGCTGTTAACCCATTTTTTCCAGTAATGAAGTAAGGGTTAAAATGGAAAATTTAGCAAAAAATATAAATTTCAAAATTGTTTCTCCATCTGCCATTAACTCTTGTGGAACACCTAAAGTGTTAACAAAGTTTGTAAACCCAGTTTTGAATACCTTGAGGGGTGTACTTTCTTAGATGGAGTCACTTTTTTGAAATTTTTTATTCTTGGGGGGCAACAGGGGGCTTCAAATGGGACATGGTATAAACAAAACCAGTCCTGCAAAATCTTCCTTCCAAAACCCATATGGTGTTCCTCTCCTATGTGCTACCGTTCGGCCAAACAGTAGTTTACGACCACATATGGGGTGTTTCTGCAACTACAGAATCAGGGCAACCCATTTTGAGTGTTGTTTGGCAGTTAACCCTTGTTTTACTCCTGGAAAAAAAATGATTATATTGGAAAATTTTCCAAAAAATAGAAATTTAACAATTGTTTCTCCATCTGCCATTAACTCTTGTGGAAGACCTAAAGGGTTAATAAAGTTTGAAAAAACAGTTTTGAATACCTTGAGGGGTGTAGTTTCTAGAATGGGGTCATTTTTGGGAGGCTTCTATTATCTAAGCCTCACAATATGACTTCAAACCTGAACTGGTCCATAACAAGTGGGATTTTGAAGAATTCTGAAAAATTTCAAAATTTGCTTCTAAACTTCTAAGCCTTGTAACATCCCCAAAAAAATAAACTATTATTCCCAAAATGCTACAAACATGAAGTAGACATATGGGGAATGTAAAGTCATCACAATTTTTGGGGGTATTACTATGTATTACAGAAGTAGAGAAACTGAAACTTTCAAATTTGCTAATTTTTCTATTTGTTTTGAAAAATTGTATTTTTTATGCAAAAAAATTAACTTTTTTGACCCAATTTTAGCAATGTCATGAGGTACAATATGTGACGAAAAAACAATCTCAGAACGGCCTGGGTAAGTCAAAGTGTTTTAAAGTTATGAGCACTTAAAGTGACACTGGTCAGATTTGCAAAAAATGGCCTGGTCCTTAAGGTGAAAATGAGCCTGGTCCTTAAGGGGTTAAGCAGTGTGTTTCAAGACACTGTATTACCCCTACTTTAATCTAAGCCGTCCTCGGGCAACTCTTGCCATGATGATGCATCACCTGAAAAATACAAAAAGAGCATGCATGTATATGCACAGTACCATTACCCCATACTTGTAGTTTCTCTTCTTTGGCTATAAGAGTAGTGGGTTAGGCATATACATCAGGAGCATCACAATGTAGAATGAGTGACAAGAGTAACCGGGGATCTGGGGGTGCTGACCTGGCACAGCGAACACTAAAGACCATGATAGTCCATAATGTAAACAAAAGTAAAACTTCTCAGGAGGCTCATAGGTTATGAGTCAGTTCCCTGTGCATGAAGCATAATGGTTGTAGAACTTCACAGAGAGCTTTAGTACGTCTAAGTCCATCTCGGGGCACATGACTTGAACATTGCAAAGCAAGGGTGTAGGAGTCTTTAGAGAGTCCTTAGAGCAAGACAAATAATTAAGGCAATTCATTTCTTACCCGGGCTCTATAGTTTCAAATGATGCAGGAATGCAATAAGAGTTAATCCCGATATCAGGCAGGTAGTTTTCCCTTGGTATGCCGGTCGGATATTTGAAGTGGCTGTGACTCTAAAGGCCTTGGTTCAAGGTATCTTGGTACATCTTGAGTTTCTGAGGATCCTTCACGAGGCAGTTCTTCTTGCTGAAGTGGCGCTGTATTAGTCTTTGTGTTGTGAGGTTTTGCTCTGGTAGACAGGATTAGCGCATGCAGTATAGAGGCAACAACATGTTCTTTTGGATCAAACAGTTCAGTGTTTTATTCACACTTTAGGCAAGTGACAAAACAAGCTGTCATAATCAAGCAAAAAGTCAACTTGTGGTGTTGGTGGTAATTCACACCATGCAGTAATTCTGCCTCAAAGAGTCCTTGACCATAGCAGCGCCAACCTGTTTTCACCTTAAACAGGTAGCAAGCATTTATCCAGACACACGGCTCCCAGATCCCAACATCCCAGATCCCTGATACATTTTACCAGGCGCCTTGGCTTCAAACAATACATCCCAAGCAAGCGCGCCCGGTATGGGGTCAAATTGTATAAGCTCTGTGAAAGGGCCACAGGCTATACCCACAAATTTCGGATCTATGAGGGAAAAGATCAGACCCTGGAGCCGGTCGGTTGCCCTGACTACCTGGGGAGCAGTGGGAAGACAGTCTGGGACTTGGTGTCACCTTTATTTGGCAAGGGGTACCATCTTTATGTGGACAATTTCTACACAAGTGTGGCCCTCTTTAGGCATTTGTTTCTAGAACGGATTGGCGCCTGTGGCACCGCACGAACTAGTCGCGCGGGCTTCCCCCAACGGCTCGTTACCACCCATCTTGCAAGGGGGCAGAGGGCCGCACTGTGTAACGAAGAACTGCTCGCGGTGAAATGGAGAGACAAGCGTGACGTTTACATGCTCTCCTCCATTCACGCAGACACGACAATACAAATTGAGCCAGCAACCCGTGTCATTGAAAAGCCCCTCTCAGTCCACGACTATAACCTTCACATGGGAGGGGTGGACTTCAATGACCAGATGTTGTCTCCATATTTAGTTTCCCGCAGAACCAGACGCTGGTATAAGAAGGTGTCTGTATATTTAATTCAATTGGCTCTGTATAATAGTTTTGTTCTCTACAGTAAGGCTGGGAGAACTGGATCCTTCCTCAAATTTCAGGAAGTGATCATCGAGAACCTCCTGTACCCAGGAGGTTCCGTGGCCCCATCCACCAGTGTAGTTAGCCGTCTACACAAGTGACATTTCCCCAATGTCGTTCCTGGTACCTCAACCCAACCGTCACCCCGAAAAAGATGTCGTGTCTGTAGCAGGAGTAGAATAAGGCGTGACACCCGCTATTTCTGTCCTGACTGTCCTGACCACCCTGCCCTATGCTTTGGAGAGTGTTTCCGGAAGTACCACACACAGGTACACCTAGCATAGGGATCATCTCACCAGGACAGGCACACAGGGCTATTAGGGCCCATTCACTCACAGCTGCTGCAAACCCTTTCCTTTCACCTGGGACAAAGTGCATAACGCACTTCGCCACATCTTTGGGTGATTTGCGCTTTGCACATTGACCCATGGGGAAGGAGAGGTTTGTTCTATAAAGGTAAAAAAAAACAAAAAAAACACCAGTAAGCAAAAAGGTTAATGTTTAGTTCAAAAAGTTAAAGTTTATATATTCTGTTCCAAATTTAATAAAATGATTGCGTTGCGGCCTGGTTTTTTCTTTTTTTTTTTACCTTCCAGGTGGACCAACCGATCGACTAGCTGCAGCACTGATGTGCATTCTGACAGAAGCATTGCGCTGCTGTCAGATTACACGCAAGTCGGTGTATGTGGCGCTGCAAGACGAGATTTCCACTCTGCAGTTAAAGATACGTTTGCCAAGGTATACGAGCTGAGGAGGAGGCGGCGTTCCTATGCTTTGGCAAACACTTTGCCGGGATTTCTTTTTTTTTTTTTTTTTTATATACAATGATTTATTCATCCACATCGATTGATGAGAATGGAGAAATCTGGTTTGCCAGGGCATACAAGCTAAGTGGATATGGATGTTGGGCGGAGCTCCTATGTCCTGGCAGACGCCTTTCCCCTCCTTTTTTTTTTTTTTGGGCAGAGATTTTTTCATCCACATTGATCGATGCGAATGAAGAAATCTGTGCCGTTCATTTTTTTTTTTTCAGCCCGGAGGCTGAACGGAAAAAAAATCTCATTACCTGTATGCTCAATATAAGGAGAATAGCAGAAACTCCTAATGCTGGCCATACATGTAATGATTGCGGAGACCCTCAAATGCCAGGGCAGTACAAACACCCCACAACTGACCCCACTTTGGAAAGAAGACACCCCAAGGTATTAGCTGAGGGGCATATTGAGTCCATGAAAGATTAAAATTTTTGTCCTAAGTTAGCGGAAAGTGAGACTTAGTGAGAAAAAATAAATAAATCAATTTCCGCTAACTTATGCCAAAGAAATAAATTTCTATGAACTTGCCAGGCCCCTCATTGAATACCTTGGGGTGTCTTCTTTCCAAAGTGGGGTCACATGTGGGGTATTTATACTGCCCTGGCTTTTTAGGGGCCCTAAAGCGTGAGAAGAAGTCTGGGATCCAAATGTCTAAAAATGCCCTTCTAAAAGGAATTTGGGCACCTTTGCGCATCTAGGCTGCAAAAAAGTGTCACACAGTGTGGTATCGCCGTACTCAGGAGAAGCTGGGGAATGTGTTTTGGGGTGTCATTTTACATATACCCATGCTGGGTGAGATAAATATCTTGGTCAAATGCCAACTTTGTATAAAAAAATGGGAAAACTTGTCTTTTGCCAAGATATTTCTCTCACCCAGCATGGGTATATGTAAAATGACACCCCAAAACACATTCCCCAACTTCTCCTGAGTACGGTGATACCAGATGTGTGACACTTTTTTGCAGCCTAGGTGGGCAAAGGGACCCACATTCCAAAGTGCACCTTTCGGATTTCACCGGTCATTTTTTACACATTTTGATTGCAAAGTACTTCTCACACATATGGGCCCCTAAATTGCCAGGGCAGTATAACTACGCCACAAGTGACCCCATTTTGGAAAGAAGACACCCCAAGGTATTCCGTGAGGGGCATGGCGAGTTCCTAGAATTTTTTATTTTTTGTCGCAAGTTAGTGGAATATGAGACTTTGTAAGAAAAAAAAAAATCGTCATTTTCCGCTAACTTGTGACAAAAAATAAAAAGTTCTATGAACTCACTATGCCCATCAGCGAATACCTTAGGGTGTCTACTTTCCGAAATGGGGTCATTTGTGGGGGTTTTCTACTGTTCGGGCATTGTAGAACCTCAGGAAACATGACAGGTGCTCAGAAAGTCAGAGCTGCTTCAAAAAGCGGAAATTCACATTTTTGCATCATAGTTTGTAAACGCTATAACTTTAACCCAAACCATTTTTTTACCAAACATTTTTTTTATCAAATACATGTAGAACAATAAATTTTGCGAAAAATGTATATATGGATGTCGGTTTTTTTGCAAAATTTTACAGCTGAAAGTGAAAAATTTCATTTTTTTGCAAAAAAATCGTTACATTTTGATTAGTAACAAAAAAAGTAAAAATGTCAGCAGCAATGAAATACCACCAAATGAAAGCTCTATTAGTGAGAAGAAAAGGAGGTAAAATTAATTTGGGTGGTAAGTTGTATGACCAAGCGATAAACGGTGAAAGTAGTGTAGTGCAGAAGTGTAAAAATAGGCCTGGTCATTAAGGGGGTTTTAGCTAGCGGGGTTGAAGTGGTTAAACAGGTTTCTGAATCTGTCAATCATCAGAAAAAAACTTTGTTATGTAACTGACTAACATTAGCGATGGGCTAATGTCAGCAGTACATATCAGTGTGTTTTATAACTCCCTGCTTGCCGCTGCTGTTCTCTTAAAATAAAGATTTATAATATGCTAATGAGCCTCTTCAGGGGCGTAACGATCGTGGTGCGACAGCGACCAGGGGTGGCGGTGGGGCATGGGCGTGGTTGGAGGCGGGACATGGATGGGGCCTGGAAGGGGGCCCTCCCTCCCTTCTGTTCAGGTTTGGCTTGAAGAAAAGGTGGCAACTCTAGGCCGCTTCCTTCCCCCAAGTTGCAGCAGCGAACATAAAATGTCCGTTTGCGAACGTCGAATGCAAATTTTTGCAAATGTTCGCGAACGGACGAGCCACCATTTACTTCAATAGGCAGGCGAATTTTAAAACCCACAGGGACTCTTTCTAGCCACAGAAGTGATGGAAAAGTTGTTTCAAGGGGACTAACACCTGGACTGTGGCATGCCGGAGGGGGATCCATGGCAAAACTCCCATGGAAAATTACATAGTTGACGCAGAGTTGGGTTTTAATCCATAAAGGGCATAAATTACCTAACAATCCAACATTTTTTTGAACAACGTGGTTTAAAACATCTAGTGTGTGTATACAGGTATGATGTTGTATCGATCAGGTAGTGTAAAGGTTACGCCCACTTCACAGACATTGACAGACCAAACTCCCCCATTAATGCACCGCAAACAGTCCATTTGCCCAACCGCAAACTCTCCATTTGTACAAGGTTGGATACCAAGCTAGCGATGTCCCGTTGATGTCATTGAAGGTTTCTTCCTCCATCCAGCCACGTACAACACCAAGGGTCCCCGAAAGGTGAATTGAATTGATTTTTCGAACGCCGTCTGCGCCGTGCAATTTACTGTCACACCCGATATGAGTGGTATTTTCTGTAGTTCTATTTTCATCAGTTTAATCCCTGTTACGTCCCCAATCTGGGGTCCATTTATTGAATTGATTTTTCGAACAGGGAGATGGTTAAAAGAAAGCTGGCTCCCTCCCCTTTGTTTGAATCCATGGTCACTGCGTCTGTGCCGTGCAATTTACTGTCATACCCGATATGCGTGGTGATTTCTGTAGTGCTATTCTCATCAGTTTAATCCCTGTTACGTCCCCAATCTGGGGTCCATTTATTGAATTGATTTTTCGAATGGGGAGATGGTTAAAAAAACGCTGGCTCCCTCCCCATTGTTTGAATCCACGGTCACTGCGTCTGCGCCGTGCAATTTACTGTCACACCCGATATGAGTGGTATTTTCTGTAGTTCTCTTCTCATCAGTTTAATCCCTGTTACGTCCCATATCAGGGATTGCCTTTTGTGAAAAAATATTTAGGCCGGGTTCCTTCGACTGCCTTCACAGTGACAGACCAAACTCTGATACACCAAACTGAACTGATTTTAGGAACCGGGAGATGGAAAAAGCAGCTTCGGTCGGTCTTACTCCCAAGTTGGGGCACTGCGCGTGCACGGAGCAATGTGCTGTGACACCCTATATGAGTGGTGTCTTAACTAGTACTATTCCTATCAGTTTAATCCCTGTTCGACGTGTGTCGAATTAATTAACCATTGTCAAATTAAATAACCATTACGACATCCTGAAATAATTTAGTTCTGAGCTCTGTACTTGCTTTGTATTGGAATTGATGGGGATTTTTTTTAATTGTCTGCATTATTTCTAATAAACTATTAAGAGACTTTATTATGATTTAATTTCACACCTGCGTTCAGGTGTCCGCTCGTGAGCTCCGTTTGAAGAGGCTCACAAGCGTCCCTGAACGCAACCGTCTGGCCCTAATGCATTCTCATTGGAGGCGGATCCACTGAGAATGCATCCGTCTGCCAGCGCTCAGCCTCCGCTCCGCTCAGTGAGCGGACACCTGAACGCTGCAAGCAGCGTTCGGTTGTCCGCCTGGCCGTGCGGAGGCGAGCGGATCCGTCCAGACTTATAATGGAAGTCAATGGGGACGGATCCGCTTGAAGATGACACCATATGGCTCAATCTTCAAGCGGATCCGTCCCCCATTGACTTTCAATGTAAAGTCTGAACGGATCCGCTCAGGCTACTTTCACACTTAGAAATTTTTCTAAGTTATAATGCAGACGGATCCGTTCTGAACGGATGCAAACGTCTGCGTTATAGGAGCGGATCCGTCTGATGAAACATCAGACGGACCCGCTCCGAACGCTAGTGGGAAAGTAGCCTTAGTCGGATCATAATGAAGCAACGGCCTTATCATCAGGGGTGTGGCAACATTGCCAACACACTCATAGAGGTGATGATCGCTTCATTGTGATACGCAAGCCCCTTCACCACAATAAGGTACCGATCACGAAGGGGAATTGACACATGTATGTGCCTTTTTTTTTATTTTTTATTTTGCCACCACAGTGCAGCACCAGAGGCCAGAAAAATTAGGCATGTACACATGCCTGAAAAATCTGGTATTGTTGCAGCCGCTGCTGTAGCAGCGGAAGCCCAGCGGACGGAAAAATTCATGTTTTTCAGGCAGAAAGGTAAATAAAATATTGCGCTTGAACCCTAGTTGGTGGCGGAAAATTCACGAAAGTCATCCGGTATGCAGACATTAAATACAGCAGCGTGGGGACCATTTTGAGGCCAAGGCATGTCATCAGGCCTTTTGTTAGTCAAACGTATCCCCCACTGTCAGTCCCTTCGGGATCCATGTCTCATTCATCTTAATGAAGGTGAGGTAATCAACACTTTTTTGACCGACTTCTTTTGTCAGTGACAATGCCTCCTGCTGCACTGAAGGTCCTTTCTGACAGGGGCAGGCCAGAAGTTCTATCGCAAACTAGGATAGCTCAGGCTACAGGTCAAGCCGGAACATCCAGTAGTCAAGGGGTTCATCGCTCCTCAGAGTGTCGATATCTGCAGTTAAGGCGAGGTAGTCTGCTACCTGTCAGTTGTGTCGTTCTCTAAGGCTGGATCCCGAAGGGCTGTGGCGATGTGTAGGACTGAAAAAGCTCTGCATGTCCTCCATCAACAACACGTCTGTAAAGCGTCCTGTCCTTGCCACCGTGGTCGTGGTAGGAGGAGGATTATTTTCACCTCTTCCCCAGTAAGATTCCCGTTGTGCTGTGACATCCCCCTTATAAGCTGTGTAAAGCATATTTTTTAGTTTGGTTTCGAACTGCTGCATCCTTTCTGACTTTCGGTAATTTGGTAACATTTCTGCCACTTTCTGCTTATACCGGGGGTCTAGTAGCGTGGCCACCCAGTATAGGTCGTTCTCCTTCATAATTTTTATACGAGGGTCCCTCAACAGACATGACAGCATAAAAGACCCCATTTGCACAAGGTTGGATGCCGAGCTACTCATTTCCCGTTCCTCCTCCTCACTGATGTCATTGACGGTCTGTTCTTCCCCCCCAGCCACGTACAACACCACAGGTCCCAGATAGGTGACAACAACAAGCACCCTGGGATGCCTGCTGCGGTTGGTCTTCGTCCTCCTCAAAGCCACATTCCTCCTCTGACTCCTCTTCCTCATACTCCTCTTGCAGTGTTGCCGCAGGTCTGGCAAGCGATGATGGCGATGATGACAAGGCTGTTTCTGGTGGTGATGGTGACCACAATTCTTCCTCTTCACGCTCATCTACAGCCTGATCCAGCACTCTTCGCAGGGCACGCTCCAGGAAGAAAACAAATGGGATGAGGTCGCTGATGGTGCCTTCGGTGCGACTGACTAGGTTTGTCACCTCCTCAAAAGGACGCATGAGCTTACAGGCATTGCGCATGAGCGTCCAGTAACGTGGCAAAAAAATTCCCAGCTCCGCAGAGGCTGTCCTAGCACCCCGGTCATACAAATACTCGTTGACAGCTTTTTCTTGTTGGAGCAGGAGGTCGAACATTAGGAGTGTTGAATTCCAAACTGTCGGGCTGTCGCAAATCAAGCGCCTCACTGGCATGTTGTTTCGGCGGTGAATGCCTGAAAAATGCGCCATGGCCGTGTAGGAATGCCTGAAATGGCCACACACCTTCCTGGCCTGCTTGAGGACGTCCTGTAAGCCTGGGTACTTAGACACAAAGCGTTGTACGATGAGATTAAACATATGTGCCATGCACGGCACATGTGACAACTTGCCCAAATTCAATGCTGCCGACAAATTGCATCCATTGTCACACACCACTTTGCCGATTTCCAGTTGGTGCGGGGTCAGCCACTGATTGTGCGTTCAGGGCGGACAGGAGTGCTGGTCCGGTGTAGCTCTCTGCTTTCAGGCAAGTCAGCCCCAAGACAGCGTGACACTGTCGTATCCGGAATGTGGAATAGCCCCTGGGGAGCTGGGGGGATTCAGTTGATGAGCATCCAGATGCTGCTGCAGATGAGGACTCAGCCGAGGAGGTTGTAGAGGAGGTGGCAGTAGGCCTGCCTGCAAGTCGTGGCGGTGTCACCACCTCCACTGCAGAGCCACGCATTTCCATGCTTGGCAGCCGTCAGCAGGTTGACCCAATGCGCAGTGTACGTGTGTAACGGATCACCTGGCACCCCGACTGAGTACCTCCGTTGACGGATGCTCCTAGCGTTTTCCTGAGGTTTCCAAGCACTCTGGCAGACACCACAATCACCAAACCGAAGAAGCAGATAAATCCTCTTCAAGCATATGAATGCTGTAGACAGTTGAATAGGTTTACACTCCTAGCAGTCAAACTGGGACAGCATGCAATAAATCCTCCCCCAAGAATGAGACGACACTTCACCTTGAGGGTTAAAACAGGAACTGACGTGCTGGCACACCCAGCCTGGTTTTTATTACAGTTTTGCAAATACAGGACAGATACAACACATCCCCACAATGCATCATGGTTTCCTCCTCTCTGTCCCAGAGACAACCGAGAAGTAATCCAATTATCTCTCAGGACAAAAGGGAGATCGCCAATACACATGTGGAGACAACAGGACAGACATCACCATTTAAACACACAATGGCACAATGGGACAATAGAAACACACCCACACAAAATCCTCCCCTCTGCCGATGATGATTATTGAACACACTGGCGAATATAATCATCAAAGGCAGAGAAATATAGTTTTATAAAACATATCACAGGTACCCCAAAACATGCAATAACCCCATAACCAATATATCCTCGGAACCGGGGGATCTGGGTGAACCACATATCCAAAATTTACCCACATCCGTTCAGTAGTTTGGAAGATACAGTTACACTGAAAATATACAAGTTATACCGAAAATAGTCACTAATAAATGTGTCCCCTGTTTGGTAGTTTCAAACTACTGAATGATGTCTCTGTGCACCAAATACAGGCAAGATAGCACCGTGTTGAAAAGTCAGAACAGTGTCTGTGAGTTAAAATGGCCGCTATCTATTGTTCTCACCATGTCCTTCATCCAAGCAAGTAAGGAAAATGATGCAATCCAGGGACAGAGGGCTCAGTCCCAAGTGTCTTAAGACCCAATAACTTAAGGGACCATAATCCCAGGGCAAGAGGCGGGCACGCAGCCCCCTCCAAAAGCTCATGGCAAACTCTGGCAAAAAGGTGAGTTTGCTACAACGTGAAATACCTGCCCTGACCGTGCTTTGCAGACCAGGTATCAGTGGTCAGATGGACCCTTGACTCAACACTGTATGCCAGAGATGCCATGGCTTCCTGTTCAATCACTGAGTAGAGGTTTGGGATTGCCTTTTTTGAAAAAAAATCTTTCGTCCGGGTACCTTCCACTGTGGTGTCCCAATAGCGACAAATTTTTTGAAGGCCTCAGACTCCACCAGCTGGTATGGTAAAAGTTGGCGGGCTAAGAGTTCCGTCAAGCCAGCTGTCAGACGCCGGGCAAGGGGGTGACTGTGACATTGGCTTCTTACGCTCAAACATTTCCTTTACAGACACCTGACTGTGGGCAGATGAGATGGAACTGCTGAAGGTGAGAGGCGGAGTGGCGGGTGGTTGAGAGGGGGCAAGGAGGACAGCAGTGGTTGACGTGGCTGAAGATGCTGGACCAGGAGGAGGATGGTGGCTGTGGCGAAACCAACCTCGCCACGGTGTTTTGGAGGGGGCTGTTTACCAGCCTCCTGCCCTGGGATTATGGTCCCTTAAGTTATTGGGTCTTAAGGCACTTGGGACGGAGCCCTCTGTCCCTGGATTGCATCATTTGCCTTACTTGCTTGGATGAAGCACATGGTGAGAACAATAGATAGCAGCCATTTTAGCTCACAGACACTGTTCTGACTTTTCAACACGGTGCTATCTTGCCTGTATTTGGTGCACAGAGACATCATTCAGTAGTTTGAAACTACCAAACAGGGGACATATTTATTAGTGACTATTTTTGGTATAACTTGTATATTTTCAGTGTAACTGTATCTTCCAAACTACTAAACGGATGTGGGTGAATTTTGGACATGTGGTTCACCCAGATCCCCCGGTTCCGAGGATATATTGGTTATGGGATTATTGCATGTTTTGGGGTTCCTGTGATATGTTTTATAAAACTGTATTTCTCTGCCTTTGATAATTATATTCGCCCTTGTGTTCAAATAATCATCATCGGCAGAGGGGAGGATTTTGTGTGGGTGTGTTTCTATTGTCCCATTGTCCCATTGTATGTTTAAATGGTGATGTCTGTCCTGTTGTCTCCACGTGTGTATTGGCGATCTCCCCTTTGTCTTGAGAGATAATTGGATTGCCCTCGGTTGTCTCCCAGGCAGAGAGGAGGAAACCATGATGCATTGTGGGGATGTGTTGTATCTGTTCTGTATTTGCAAAACTGTAATAAAAACCAGGCTGGGTGTGCCAGCACGTCAGAGCACTGCTGACCCTCAAGACGAAGCCTTGTCTCGTTATTGGGGGGATTCCCTGTATGCTGTTGGAGACTGATTGCCAGGAGTATAAGCTGACTGATACGCTTTTCCTGTTCGTCTGCTGACAGCTATTTGCGAGGTTCCAGTTTGGAGTGCTATTTTGTATCCAGTTCTGGAGGTTGGTGTTCTGCAGTAGCTGCGCCTGTCGCTCAGAAAGGGGCATATCGCCTAAACGGATTTTAACCCCTTGTCTGCTGAAACGGTCCGTTACAGTGGCTTTGAGTTTGTGTGCTGCTTGTACTCATGTGTTGATCCCATTGGCATTTGTGATGTGAGATTATGTGCCTTCGCAAAGCAGTTGTACCGAGGTGGGTGTTGGACTTCCCACAACTCAGTTTCTTTTGGCACAGGTTGCAAAGGTTGCAAATGGCATTGCTGTTATCAGAGGCAGACACACAAAAAAAAATGCCACACTGCTGAGCTTTGCAATGATGGCATTCTGGTGGTGGCAACAGCATGCATTGATTGGCGTGCTGTCTGGCTGACCCCGGGTGCCGATACATGCTGTCTGACTGTGCCACTAGCTCCTTGCGACGACCTCCCCCTGCTTCCAATTCGTCTCCTTCTTTTCTCTGTCTCCCCTTCAGAACTTTCCCCCTGTTCTTCTTCTCTTCGAGCAGGCACCCATGTGGCATCCACCAACACATCGTCATTATCAACCACTTCACTTGTATCTGACACTTCAGCAAAGGAAGCAGCAGCGGGTACAACATCATCATCATCATCATCACACTGTACGTCCATGTGTGTGATGCTGCCTGACTGAGACATATCCCTGTTATCTACATCCTCTGGCAATAATGGTTGCGCATCACTAATTTCATCCAACTGATGTGTAAATAACTCCTCTGAGGGATCAAGTGAAGCAGCTGTGGTGGCTGCGGTGGTAGTGGTGGTGTTGGTGGTGGCAGCGGGCGGGAGAGTGGTAACTTAAGAGCAGGTGACCAAAGCTGAGCTTGGGGGAGGATGGTGCGTCAAGGTTCTTAGCGGAAGCTGTTGAAGATTAGCTGTCCTGTGTAAGCCAGTCAACTACTTTCTCCAATTTTTTGGGGTTCAGGGTACGTGGCCTTTGAACACTGTGCATTATTCCAGGGCCAGTGGAAATCACAGCACCACGACCACGACGGCCCCTGCGGGGTGGCCTGCCTCTGCCTGTCATTTTTTTTTAGATAAGTGGTACTATGCATGGAAGGTACTGTGCCACCCTATATAAGTGCTGGGCAGTGGGCACAGTACAGTCTGTGTGGGCCAGACACACACTGGCTTGCAACTGGGATTATATCACAGAAAAATGATAAATAGTTTTCTTTTCTGCAAGGTATTTGTGAGTGACACCCTGTTTCGGTATGAGTGGTGGCCTAGCAGCAAGTGGCCACAGTACAGTCTGTGGGCCAGACACACACTGGCTTGCAACTGGGATTATATCACAGATAAATAATAAATGTATGTTTTTTTATCTGCAAGGTGATTCTGAGTGACACCCTGTAACAGTATGAGTGGTGGCCTGGCAGCAAGTGGCCACAGTACAGTCTGTGGGCCAGACACACACTGGCTTGCAACTGGCATTATATCACAGAAAAATAATAAATATATATTTTTTTTATCTGCAAGGTATTTTTAAGTGACACCCTGTAATGGTATGAGTGGTGGCCTAGCAGCAAGTGGCTACAGTACAGTCTGTGGGCCAGACACACACTGGCTTGCAACTAGGATTATATCACAGAAAAATAATAAATTTTATTTTTTTATCTGCAAGGTATTTGTGAGTGACACCCTGTAACGGTATGAGTGGTGGCCTAGCCAGTGGCCACAGTACAGTCTGTGGGCTAGACACACACTGGCTTGAGACTGGGATTATATCACAGAAATATAATTTTTTTTTTTTTTTTTTAGCTGGAAGGTATTTCTGAGTGACACCCTGTAACGGTATCAGTGGTAGCCTAGCAGCAAGTGGCCACAGTACAGTCTGTGGGCCAGACACACACTGGCTTGCAACTGGGATTATATCACAGAAAAATAATAAATTGAATCTTTTTATCTGTAAGGCATTTGTGAGTGACACCCTGTAACGGTATGAGTGGTGGCCTAGCCAGTGGCCACAGTACAGTCTGTGGGTCAGACACACACTGGCTTGCAACTGGGATTATATCACAGAAATATAATATATATATATATATTTTTTTTTTATCTGCAAGGTATTTCTGATTGACACCCTGTAATGGTATCAGTGGTAGCCTAGCAGCAAGTGGCCACAGTACAGTCTGTGGGCCAGACACACACTGGCTTGCAACTGGGTTTATATCACAGAAAAATAATAAATTGAATTTTTTTATCTGCAAGGTATTTCTGAGTGACACCCTGTAATGGTATGAGTGGTGGCCTAGCCAGTGGCCACAGTACAGTCTGTGGGCCAGACACACACTGGCTTGCAACTGGGATTATATCACAGAAAAATAATATATTTTTTTTATCTGCAAGGTATTTCTGAATGACACCCTGTAATGGTATCAGTGGTAGCCTAGCATCAAGTGGCCACAGTACAGTCTGTGGGCCAGACACACACTGGCTTGCAACTAGGATTATATCACAGAAAAATAATAAATTGTATTTTTTTATCTGCAAGGTATTTGTGAGTGACACCCTGTAACGGTATGAGTGGTGGCCTAGCCAGTGGCCACAGTACAGTCTGTGGGCGAGACACACACTGGCTTGCAACTGGGATTATATCACAGAAATATAATATATATATATATTTTTTTTATCTGCAAGGTATTTCTGAGTGACACCCTGTAACGGTATCAGTGGTAGCCTAGCAGCAAGTGGCCACAGTACAGTCTGTCGGCCAGACACACACTGGCTTGCAACTGGGTTTATATCACAGAAAAATAATAAATTGAATTTTTTTATCTGCAAGGTATTTCTGAGTGACACCCTGTAACGGTATGAGTGGTGGCCTAGCAGCAAGTGGCCACAGTACAGTCTGTGGGTCAGACACACACTGGCTTGCAACTGGGATTATATCACAGAAAAATAATATAAATTGACTTTTTTTTTATCTGCAAGGTATTGTGACACCCTGTATGAATGGTGTGCACACAGCACTGTCTCTGGGCCACACAGTCACTCACTGGCTTGCAACTGCGATTATATCACAGATAAATAATATAAATTGACTTTTTTTTATCTGCAAGGTATTATCTGTGACACCCTGTGTGGATGGTGTGCACACAGTACTGTCTCTGGGCCACACAGTCACTCACTGGCTTGCAAATGCGATTATATCACAGAAAAATAATATAAATATATATTTTTTTTTTATCTGCAAGGTATTGTCTGTGACACCCTATATGAATGGTGTGCACACAGTACTGTCTGTGACTGAGCCTGCAGCCTCTCACACACGGGCAGCCAGGCAACTGTGATATATATATATATATATATATATATATATAAAACAAAATAAAAAGCAGACTGATGTACCACCCCTAAAAAGGGCTTTTTGGGGGTGCTGTCAGGACGCTGTCCTTACAGCAGATGAGTCTGTGGACACAGAAGTTCAGAACACTGCCCTAGCTAACTCTTTCCCTATTAGATCAGCAGCAGCAGCACTTTCCCTCCTCTCACTAAGAATGCAGCTTCAGAATGAATCTAAAATGGATGCTGTCCAGGAGGAGGGAGGGTCTGCTGCTGATTGTCTGGAATGTGTCTGCTGACTGTGAGATACAGGGTCAAAGTTTGCTCAAAGATGATGTATAGGGGGCGGACCGAACATTGCATATGTTCGCCCGCCGCAGGGAACGCGAACAAGCTATTTTCTCCGCGAACTGTTCGCCGTCGAATAGTTCGGGACATCACTAGTAAAGGGGTGTACTCTTGGATATTATATGGCCATACCGTCAGAAATAAATAATATGGCTTTTGTGTTCTGGGGCTGCTAATAGACGCTGGACAGTATTCCATTTTGCACAGAAGCGCCATTTTTCCTCAAGCAAACCTTTCCATAAACTGACTCCTTTGTTTGACACACACAAAAACGCACCCTTACCGGTTGATTGGCACCCATACCTGTTGATGTGCATGGATCCACACGTGACTGAAAAATGAAGGATCATGGCTGCTGCCAAGAAGGAAAACAGCAAGTGACATTTTGATGTCATCATCCATGGATGCTGAAGGGTTCCATTGTGACACGCTCAGTGTTCCATCTGTTGAAATTTTCATGGAGGCTCCCATATTGATTTTCTGGAGGCAGCCATTTTGTTTTGCAGTTAAACAGAGCTGTCATTTCAATGGGTAAGAAATGTTGATGAAGGGACAAATTCTAGTCTATGAAAACTATTGTTTATAGCTACAATGAAATTCTGGGTTAGAACCTGCTTTTGGATTCCTGGAGCAGTTAGAGTAAGTGCAGAGGTGCTAAGTACATTCAATAATAGCACAGAACTTTGATTGGACAACAGGCGCATTCTCATTCTGCCGGCTACAAAAATCCATAAAAGTATGGTATCTTATGATAGGTGGTGAGTTGTGTGGCGTGCCAGAACCGCAGGGGCTACACGTGAGGTGCACGGTGGGCCGATGAGGGGCCAACAATAATACAGTTCATCGGTTTACTCGCGGTTAGCAGAAAGCCTCCCTGGGCCAGTAGCACAGTGATGAGGAAGACAGCACAAAATCCTCCGGGGCACACTCTGTGGTAGGGAAGCACCAGCCTAAATGGAGGTTGAGGTGCCCTTGATGGCACTGGTGTTTAGGGTGCTTGTGGCGACTGGGTCCCTTGGTGGAATTTGTCGTGACACCAGTACCGTTAACGGTGGTACAACAAGTTGTAATTAAATTGAAGAATGAAGTAGACAGTGGTAGGATACAACTCACAACTTTTACTGAAGTTGGTTCCAGTTGCGGCATATACATCCAGACAGAATACAGTCTTTTGTGATTTAGAGGACTTTTGTTGATCCACTGTTAATAGGTTTGACTGGGTTTTAACTTAGCTTCAATGTCTCTTTTGAACCAGTGCAATTTGGTGAGGTTGCCTGTAGTACTTACTGGTATGCTTAGTCCTATTCTTTCTGTATCTTCCAAGCACTTAAACAGGTAGCTAATCTGTATTCTTCAATGTATAGTGAGGCTGCCTGTAGCTAGAGGTGCCCATTAAGCCTTAGATAGTGGCTGTTATCACAGATGTCTCTCTTTTAGCTTGGTTTTCTTCCAGACTGTTGGTATTCAGGAACAGGGTTAGGATAAGAGACATACCATCAGCCCCCCCATTATTCACTTATCCTATAACAAAGGACACGGACACTGTTTAACTTTTAACTCTCTTTTACTGGTTGATGATCGGCCACAGCTAAGCATTATAACGGCAAATTTAAACTCCTCCTCCAACCACTCCTTCGGTGCGGTGTGCCAACCCCTGGACCCCAGAGGGCACGTGCGCCAAATCTGTTCCCACCATGCTCCTGTTCTCTACATTGCCGCCATGGAGTAGGCCGAATTTATACAGGACTCCGACCACCACCCTGCAAAAAGACACCTTGCTCGATTCCATCTTAAAGGCCAGAAAAATATATCCAGACCGATTTCTGTCAGGTGTACCCCATCCGGTCTCATTAACGCCCTATTGTCACCTTCCAATTGGCGGTGACGAATCGTTACACCACCTCGAGAGCGCACAAAGCGTGAAATACAAGCATTTAAAGTTTTCCGGCACCTCTCCAGTGCCTCTTCATGCCGAGCCCCATGCCACACCACTCGGGGAACCACCTCCGACCACAACCACCAACCTTTCCAGATCAGAGCGCATAAGCGCCATTAATTCATTAAGCCGTAGGGCACGACTGCTGGAACTAACCTAGGGATAGGGCAGGGAAATGAATGAGGGGGAGGGGGAGAGGGAGGAGACCACCGGACCCCCCCCCTTTCATTCAACCAAATAAAAACTCAGACACCTCAGCTCTTTAACCAATCCTTTACTGGGTGATGATCGGCCACAGCAAAATCTTTCTTTAACCACCTCCCGACCGCCGTACGCGTATATGCGTCCGGGAGGTGGTTGCTTTATTCCTCCTGGACGCATATACGCGTCTTCTCGCGAGACGCGAGATTTCCTGTGAACGCGCGCGCACAGGCGCGCGCGCTCACAGGAACAGAAGGTAAGCGAGTGGATCTCCAGCCTGCCAGCGGCGATCGCTCGCTGGCAGGCTGGAGATCCGAATTTTTTAACCCCTAACAGGTATATTAGACGCTGTTTTCATAACAGCGTCTAATATACCTCCTACCTGGTCCTCTGGTGGTCCCTTTTGTTAGGATCGACCACCAGAGGACTTAGGTAGGTCAGTACAGTCCCACCAAACACCACACTACACTACACTACACCCCCCCCCCGTCACTTATTAACCCCTTATAAACCCCTGATCACCCCATATAAACTCCCTGATCACCCCCCTGTCATTGATCACCGCCCTGTCATTGATCACCCCCCTGTCAGGCTCCGTTCAGACGTCCGCATGATTTTTACGGATCCGATCCATGTATCCATGGATCCGTAAAAATCATGCGGACGTCTGAATGGAGCCTTACAGGGGGGTGATCAATGACAGGCGGGTGATCACCCATATACACTCCCTGATCACCCCCTGTCATTGATCACCGCCCTGTCAGGCTCCATTCAGACGTCCGCATGATTTTTACGGATCCGATCCATGTATCCATGGATCCGTAAAAATCATGCGGACGTCTGAATGGAGCCTTACAGGGGGGTGATCAATGACAGGCGGGTGATCACCCATATACACTCCCTGATCACCCCCTGTCATTGATCACCGCCCTGTCAGGCTCCATTCAGACGTCCGCATGATTTTTACGGATCCGATCCATGTATCCATGGATCCGTAAAAATCATGCGGACGTCTGAATGGAGCCTTACAGGGGGGTGATCAATGACAGGCGGGTGATCACCCATATACACTCCCTGATCACCCCCTGTCATTGATCACCCCCCTGTCATTGATCACCCCCCTGTCAGGCTCCATTCAGACGTCCGCATGATTTTTACGGATCCGATCCATGTATCCATGGATCCGTAAAAATCATGCGGAGGTCTGAATGGAGCCTTACAGGGGGGGTGATCAGTGACAGGGGGGTGATCACCCTGATTACCCTGATCACCCCCTGTCATTGATAACCCCCCTGTAAGGCTCCATTCAGACGTCCGCATGCGTTCTGTGGATCCGATCCATGTATCCATGGATCCGTAAAAAATCATGCGGATGTCTGAATGGAGCCTTACAGGGGGGGTGATCAGTGACAGGGGGGTGATCACCCTGATTACCCTGATCACCCCCTGTCATTGATAACCCCCCTGTAAGGCTCCATTCAGACGTCCGCATGCGTTCTGTGGATCCGATCCATGTGGCCATGGATCCGTAAAAAATCATGCGGATGTCTGAATGGAGCCTTACAGGGGGGGTGATCAATGACAGGGGGGTGATCAGGGAGTCTATATGGGTGATCACCCCCCTGTCATTGATCACCCCCCTGTCATTGATCACCCCCCCCCCCCCCCCCCCTGGTAAGGCTCCATTCAGCCATTTTTTTTGGCACAAGTTAGCGGACATTTTTTGTTTGTTTTTGTTTTTGTTTTTTCTTACAAAGTCTCATATTCCACTAACTTGTGTCAAAAAATAAAATCTCACATGGACGCACCATACCCCTCACGGAATCCAAATGCGTAAACATTTTTAGACATTTATATTCCAGACTTCTCACGCTTTAGGGCCCCTAAAAAGCCAGGGCAGTATAAATACCCCACATGTGACCCCATTTCGGAAAGAAGACACCCCAAGGTATTCCGTGAGGGGCATATTGAGTCCATGAAAGATTGAAATTTTTGTCCTAAGTTAGCGGAAAGTGAGACTTTGTGAGAAAAAAAACAAAAAAAATCAATATCCGCTAACTTATGCAAAAAAAAAAAAATTCTAGGAACTCGCCATGCCCCTCATTGAATACCTCGGGGTGTCTTCTTTCCAAAGTGGGGTCACATGTGGGGTATTTATACTGCCCTGGCTTTTTAGGGGCCCGAAAGTGTGAGAAGAAGTCTGGGATCCAAATGTCTAAAAATGCCCTCCTAAAAGGAATTTGGGCCCCTTTGCGCATCTAGGCTGCAGAAAAGTGTCACACATGTGGTATCGCCGTACTCAGGAGAAGTTGGGCAATGTGTTTTGGGGTGTCATTTTACATATACCCATGCTGGGTGAGAAAAATATCTTGGTCAAATGCCAACTTTGTATAAAAAAATGGGAAATGTTGTCTTTTGCCAAGATATTTCTCTCACCCAGCATGGGTATATGTAAAATGACCCCCCAAAACACATTGCCCAACTTCTCCTGAGTACGGCGATACCAGATGTGTGACACTTTTTTGCAGCCAAGGTGGGCAAAGGGGCACCTTTCGGATTTCGCAGGCCATTTTTTACGCATTTTGATTTCAAGGTACTTCTTACACATTTGGGCCCCTAAATTGCCAGGGCAGTATAACTACGCCACAAGTGACCCCATTTTGGAAAGAAGACACCCCAAGGTATTCCGTGGGGGGCACGGCGAGTTCCTAGAATTTTTTATTTTTTGTCACAATTTAGCGGAAAATGATGATTTTTCTTTTTTTTTTCTTTTTTCCTTACAAAGTCTCATATTCCACTAACTTGCGACAAAAAATAAAAAATTCTAGGAACTCGCCATGCCCCTCACGGAATACCTTAGGGTGTCTTCTTTCCAAAATGGGGTCACTTGTGGGGTAGTTATACTGCCCTGGCAATTTAGGGGCCCAAATGTGTGAGAAGAACTTTGCAATCAAAATGTGTAAAAAATGCCCTGCAAAATCCGAAAGGTGCACTTTGGAATATGTGCCCCTTTGCCCACCTTGGCAGCAAAAAAGTGTGACACATTTGGTATCACCGTACTCAGGAGAAGTTGGGCAATGTGTTTTGGGGTGTCATTTTACATATACCCATGCTGGGTGAGAAAAATATCTTGGTCAAATGCCAACTTTGTATAAAAAAATGGGAAAAGTTGTCTTTTGCCAAGATATTTCTCTCACCCAGCATGGGTATATGTAAAATGACAGCCCAAAACACATTCCCCAACTTCTCCTGAGTACGGCGATACCAGATGTGTGACACTTTTTTGATGCCAAGGTGGGCAAAGGGGCACATATTCCAAAGTGCACCTTTCGGATTTCACCGGTCATTTTTTACAGATTTTGATTGCAAAGTACTTCTCACACATATGGGCCCCTAAATTGCCAGGGCAGTATAACTACGCCACAAGTGACCCCATTTTGGAAAGAAGACACCCCAAGGTATTCCGTGAGGGGCATGGCGAGTTCCTAGAATTTTTTATTTTTTGTCGCAAGTTAGTGGAATATGAGACTTTGTAAGGAAAAAAGAGAAAAAAAAAAATCATCATTTTCCGCTAACTTGTGACAAAAAATAAAAAATTCTAGGAACTCGCAGTGCCCCTCACGGAATACCTTAGGGTGTCTTCTTTCCAAAATGGGGTCACTTGTGGCGTAGTTATACTGCCCTGGCAATTTAGGGGCCCAAATGTGTGAGAAGTACCTTGCAATCAAAATGTGTAAAAAATGCCCTGCAAAATCCGAAAGGTGCACTTTGGAATATGTGCCCCTTTGCCCACCTTGGCAGCAAAAAAGTGTGACACATCTGGTATCGCCGTACTCAGGAGAAGTTGGGGAATGTGTTTTGGGGTGTCATTTTACATATACCCATGCTGGGTGAGAAAAATATCTTGGTCAAATGCCAACTTTGTATAAAAAAATGGGAAAAGTTGTCTTTTGCCAAGATATTTCTCTCACCCAGCATGGGTATATGTAAAATGACACGCCAAAACACATTCCCCAACTTCTCCTGAGTACGGCGATACCACATGTGTGACACTTTTTTGCTGCCAAGGTGGGCAAAGGGGCGCATATTCCAAAGTGCACCTTTCGGATTTCACCGGTCATTTCTTACACATTTTGATTGCAAAGTTCTTCTCACACATTTGGGCCCCTAAATTGCCAGGGCAGTATAACTACCCCACAAGTGACCCCATTTTGGAAAGAAGACACCCCAAGGTATTCTGTGAGGGGCATGGTGAGTTCCTAGAATTTTTTATTTTTTGTCGCAAGTTAGTGGAATATGAGACTTTGTAAGAAAAAAAAAAAAAATAAAAAATCATCATCATTTTCCGCTAACTTGTGACAAAAAATAAAAAGTTCTATGAACTCACTATGCCCATCAGCGAATACCTTAGGGTGTCTACTTTCCGAAATGGGGTCATTTGTGGGGTTTTTCTACTGTTTGGGCATTGTAGAACCTCAGGAAACATGACAGGTGCTCAGAAAATCAGAGCCGTTTCAAAAAGTGGAAATTCACATTTTTGTACCATAGTTTGTAAATGCTATAACTTTTACCCAAACCATTTTTTTTTTTTGCCCAAACATTTTTTTTTTATCAAAGACATGTAGAACTATAAATTTAGCAAAAAATTTATATATGGATGTCGGTTTTTTTGCAAAATTTCACAGCTGAAAGTGAAAAATGTCATTTTTTTGCAAAAAAATCGTTACATTTTGATTAATAACAAAAAAAGTAAAAATGTCAGCAGCAATAAAATACCACCAAATGAAAGCTCCATTAGTGAGAAGAAAAAGAGGTAAAATTCATTTGGGTGGTAAGTTGCATGACCGAGCGATAAACGGTGAAAGTAGTGTAGTGCCGAAGTGTAAAAAGTGGCCTGGTCATGAAGGGGGTTTCACCTAGCGGGGCTGAAGTGGTTAACAAAAATGGTAACAAAACACCACCTCCTCCACAGACCATTCCTCCTATGCGGTATACCACCCTGGATCCCCAGGGCGTACGTACGCCAGTCACTCTTCACCACGACTTGCTTTCCAAATGCCGCCTCCAGCTGTGACTTCCACTGTCCACCGAACCTCAAAAGAGAGAAACAGTGAACAAACTGCAACAACCTCTTTGTTTTTTATTTTTATAAATGTATAAAATAAACCTGTTATAAAGCAAATCCAACATCTAAAAGGGGCGGGAGGGCGGGCAACTCCCTTACCCTGTCAAGAGGAAGTCCTCTCCCCTGCACTCCCCTATATATACCTCCCCTAATCCTCCTCCCACCGTCTCTCCCACTTTTCTTTCACTCCACCTCCCACTTCCATTAACCCCTTCCTATCATCCCTACCAACCACTACCCGGCCTATACTCCCCCAAACCAGGGAAACATAAGGAGAGGGAAGAGGGCACCAACAGTCCCTCATCACCCTCCTTATCCTGTCGGGTGCTCTCCAAGAGATCGTTTCCGCCCGCATGAATCACCAGTATTACCGGCCCCACCGACCAGAGACCCAAATCAACCACCTTAGGTAACAGCTGTGACCACCGAAGGCCCCGTATCCCCTTCCAAAAAAACTCTACTTCCCTGAATCCAAGGCTTTGACCTCCAGGCCTGCGTTCTGCCCTCTGTGCTGCCCAAAATATGTAAGAGTGGCCCAACAGCCACACCACCGGACGAACAGCCCCTAAAAGAGAAAAAAATGAAAAACATATCTGCCATGCATACCTTAATCACCAATATAAAATGTCTTCATTTATTTTTTTTTCTTTTCCGTTTTTGTTTGTATATATTAAAACCATGGCAGCAAACATAATAACTCAAACCAGCAAATCCGGACGAATATAATGCGCAAAACAGGCAGTGTAGCCGCACCTATACGAAATGAGTGAATGCCGACCTCGCCAGGCTCCACCCCCGAATGCCTCAAGCAATTGCGCAAGACCGAAGAAAATGGAAGTTTCGCAAATGGTAACCCATCAGCATGCGCAAAAAAATTCACACCTCCCATCCGAACCGAATTGCATTCCGACACCAACCGAACCGGGGAAACTATTCCTGGCACTGGAAATATCGGTAACCATACCCCATTCCCCAACTGGTCTGTCTATGACTTTTTTATACGGACTCTGAGAGCATTATTACCCAGCACAACATCCAATTCCGACAAGCCACCAGGTCTAGAACCCGAAGGCGCCACTAGCTCCCCCACCCTTAAAGGCAAGACTGAAACTAGCCGCCACCATAGAACCCTCAAAAGCTGAAGAAAAAACCGTCCCGCGACACTCAATCAACTTGCACAGCAGTGTAAAAGAAATAGGCCGTCTACTATCCCTCACTACATACTCTCTCTGCCATCCCTTCATAGCCTGCCTCACCACAAAGCCATTTGTCCCATCCATCCATCCACACAACTTAAAGTAGAACGCCACCCCGCTTAATGCCGCCGCGCGACCGAGGCCGAGACCCCCATGGACCTCAAACTTAACAGCCATTCAACAGTAACTTCTAAATGAATATCATCCCTCTCAACAACCTCTCTTACCCCTCTCACAGCTAACCAGTCTGCCCAGGCCTTACCATGTGCCTGCCACGTCGCCGGTGACACCGACGCACTCACAAGGGACATCAACTGCTGGCTACTAGCTGCCACAGGTACTGTGGACATTCCAGTCCATCCGATTCCGCCTCCAGAAAAATCCCCCCAAACACCTGCCAATTGAAGCGAGAAAGATTCATCAGCGATCCGATTGTCGACCCCAGGAACATGCCTGGCCCTAAAATAAATGTTACACTCCAAGCAACGGAGGACCAAGTGTCGTAGCAACGCCAACACCGGGAGGGATGAAGATGACAAACAATTAATACATTGAACAGTCCCTAAATTATCCGACCAAAAACATACATGCCGATTCGCTAAACACTCCCCCCAGATCTCCACCGCCACCATTATAAGGAACAGTTCCAACAGCGTAAGGTTCTTAAGAAGCCCCGAGGCACGCCAATCCTCCGGCAAGGAAGACGCGCACCACTCCGTTCCCAGTATCGTGCCAAAACCACAATAGCCAGCCGCATCAGACCACAATGCCAGCTCCGAGTTTGAAACTTCCTCTGCAATAAAGCAAGTGTACCGATGCTTCTTCATGAAGGATAGCATAATTTACGGACGAACCCCGGGGATGAGATAAATGATGTATGAGGCAGAATTTTCCCGACTCTTTTTTAGGAACCACGCCCAACGGTGAAACCCTCAAGTTAGGAAAAGGGGGGGGGCTACAAAAGGGCCGTCAATCCTTCCCGCTAACACCTCCTTCCTCAACTTAGCCTCCAGTACTTCCGGATTCTCCCTGACTGACTTCAGATTATCAGAATAAACCGGGGACCTAGTAAGAACAAAAGGTATGAAAAAACCCTCAGAAAAACCGTTATGCAGAGTGAAAGCAGCCTCCTTATTGGGATACCTGTCTAGCCACGGTGCCATCGCTACCATGCTGACTTGCGTCCTTCTGCTGACTTGCGTCCTTTTTCCGGGCCTAACCTGGGACCTGGTACATCTACCCGCTGTGTGAGAGCCCCCACAAGACGAGCATTCATGCTTGTATTTGCACAAACCGGCATACTTGCAGAAACCTTCATTAAACAACCAGCACGCGCCTGGTCGTCGGACGGCCACTGGTCCTTGGGCTGTTGAGGCCCCAGTACCAGCGGCCGCCCCTTGAAAGGAAGGGGGTCGCTGTGACACCATCAGGCGAAGCCATACATCCGTGGCCTTCACCCCCCACCCCAGTGCCGGCTGAAGCGCTAAAAGCCTCCCAAACTCTAATTCATCATATCTCCACCACGCACTGCCCCCATGAGCCTTGTACGCACTATAGATTGTGTCCAAGTATATGAACAGTTCAGAACAGCGCTCAGGTGCTGCTGGCCCATAAAACAACCCAGAACTGAGAACGCTTGCAACCAATTGTTCATAGTCTTAGACACCCTCCTATCATACGGCATATCCAAAAAAAAGCTTTTCGTTATCTACCGTGTGTTGGTCCACCAATATCAAGGACCGAATGTCCACATATTGGTTGGACCAAATCTTCTCCCGCACCGCTTCCTCTAAATGAGAACCTAAGGGGCTAACCCCACAGAAAAATGAATCCTTATGCACGCTCGCCATCACTGGGGGGACCCTCTCAGAGGCCCCCGAGGCCTCCTGAGGATCCGGCCCCGATTCTGGCACCGCCACCACAGGAGCCGCAGGGGGCAACAAGGACGGCAACTTGTCAAATAAGGATTTCAGCAAAACTTCCAGACCCGCACTGGATCCACCCGCCCTCCAAGCCCCAGCAAATTGGTACTCACCAGCTGGAGAAGGCATCAGCGCCGCCATTGCAGGTACAAGCACGACATCCCTGTGAGTCGCCAAAGTAGCCAGGCTAGAGGCACTGGACCGTTCAACCGGAACCGGTCTGCCCTGTCTGGAACGCGGTGTACGAACAGACTCCCCTGATGCACCCGAGGACCCATCGGAGGACGACGGGTAGCGCCATCGAGAGGATCTGGACTGCCGACTGTATCTAGACGAACGGGAACAGCGCCGCAAGCAGCGAGTACAGCGGTCCCGCCGGCCCCTACTCCTGCCGTCCACTGACGAGGAGGGGGACAATGACACCTCCCTGCGCCTGCGTGCTCGTACAGGGGAGGGAGGAACCGCAAGTGGCTGAGAGAGTTGTGAAAGGGGGGGTAATTGAGGGGTGCCAGAGACAGGCGCACCCCCAGCAGGGGGCACATGCAGTGGTTGAAGAGACTGATTTATCCCCAACCCCCCAGACGGAGGAGGCAACATGTCTCCCTGTAGTGGCGGAAGAGGAGGGGGGGGCGCCTGTTGCGAATCCGGGGGGGTTAATGGGCGATCCCCAGTATCCTCCACACTATTACCGGACCCCATTGCGCACACTCCCGCCGCCTGCCACGCTGAGGTACTCAGTGGCTGAAGCGGCGGAAGGGGCGGAGCCAACCCCCGGCGGCGCGAAACCACCGCCGACCGGTGTTCAGAGGCCGAGCCCCTGCGCACATCCACCAAAGCCTGAGCAGCGCCCGGGGAGGAAGAAGGCAAGTGCCCCAGCCGTACCAGAGGTCGGTGAGTTCTCCCCGAACGCTGCTCAGTCGGCGCAACAAACGGGGCAGGGGGGAGTGGAGCAGCCACCTACGGTGTCCCCACCGCGTCAGCCAACACAGGTGCAGAAGGGATAGAGGAAGCGTGAGCGCTCAGGCTGCCTAAGAACAAACGCAGCCAGCCCTCCCCTTCCTCACTAAACCTTGCCAAGAGTGCCTCCCAGAGGTGAGCGTCTCTTGCGGCCATAACTCTTGGGGAACAGGCAGCCAGCAGACCTACCAGCTTGCCCTTCGCCAAACAGAGGAAGAGGCAGAAGCGGGGGGGGGGGGGGGGGGGGTCGGGGCGTTAAATAGCATAAAACACACAAATATAGTGCAACTGTGATTTTTCTTTTTCTGGATTCAAGTGGAGTCCATGATGGAGTCCTTGCTAATAAAAACACAGAGAGGGTCTCAAAACAAAAACAAGAAGAGAAGTCCTCAGCTCCAGCTCCATATAAGTGTTTAGTAAATGGCCTACCGTATTTTTCGCCGTATAAGACGCACTTTTTCTCCCCCCAAAATGGAGGAAAAATGCCCCTGCGTCTTATACTGTGAATGCAGTCAGTTTTTACATCGCAAGCTGCGATGTAAAGCGAGCGGGGACTCGGGGAGGGACTGGGAGGAGGAGCTGGGGGACGGCAATAGCAGCGGGGCGGTGCAGTCACTGTACTATAGCCCCGCTGCTCCGGTATACTAATATAATATGTCCTATTTAATGAATAGTTATTAAATATGCCCCTTTATTCCTAATACTACCTTAAATCCTAAGCGCTTCAGTAGAATGCCGGCAGGCAGGCCGGGCGGGCGGCAGCGTAACTCCCTGATGTCATGTGCCTGCGCCAACTACTTTATGAATGAAGCAGGTGGCGCAGGCAAGTGACGAGAGTGAGTGACGCGCCGGCCGCCCGGCCTGCCTGCCTCCATTGTACTGAAGAGGTTAGGATGTAAGGTACTATTAGGAGTTGGGGGGCATGTTTAATAACTATTAATTGAATAAGACATCTTTTATTTGTATACTGGAGCGGTGGGGGATCTGTGGATAGCACAGTTATGGGCTGGGAGGGTCTGTGGATGACACATATATAACAGTACCATCCACAGATCCCCCCTGTAACAGTGCCAGCCACAGATCCCCCTGTAACAGTGTCCATCACAGATCCCCCCATAACAGTGTCCGTCATCCACAGATCCCCCCCATAACAGTGTCCGTCATCCACAGATCCCCCCCATAACAGTGTCCATCATCCACAGATCCCCCCATAACAGTGTCCGTCATCCACAGATCCCCCCATAACAGTGCCCGTCATCCACAGATACCCCCATAACAGTGTCCGTCATCCACAGATACCCCCATAACAGTGTCCGTCATCCACAGACCACCATTAGTTCCAAACCCACCAAACACACAGCACACCTTTTGGTTAAAAATATTTTTTTTCTTATTTTCCTCCCCAAAAACCTAGGTGCGTCTTATGGGCCATAACACATCCGTAGGGATTGGACTTCCATAATCCCATGAATCAGGGGAAGATCCCTCTGGTTTTCCCTCCATGATCCGCTGCTTAGAACTGGATGGCAAGTTCAGTTCCTTTTTCACCTTTTCAAAGATAGGAGGGTTGCTCTTTTTTCATGCTGTAATCCAGCCCAATTGCAGGGTCAATCCTGGTTACAGGGTTTGATTCCTCCAGGGGATTTTTCATTACTGAAGGATTCACTGGTACACCTTTATAGGTTGGGATAGTGAATCCCTGATGTTGTTGTACAGCTAGTTGTTGAAATAAAACTACACAGTCCTCCGCAGCTGCACTTAGGCTTTTTGGCTCGGGCCTTTTTCTCCTAACCCGTTCCCTCTGGGGTCTAGGTTCACTGACAGGATCTTTGGTAACAATGTCAGGTTGCCATAGAATGTTGGTTCCCGCAAATACCGTGGAATGTTGGTTTTGTGTGCTAGGTGGCACATACTTTGCAGCAGGCCGCACAGGGGCGGTAGAAAGTTCTTGTTCCAGATCCTCCTCAGACTCAGAGTCTTTGGCAAACTCCTGGAGAGCACCCGACAGTTTAGGGAGGGTGATGAGGGACTGGTGGTGCCCCCCCCCCCCCTTTTCCCCTTCCTAGGTTATAGTCAGGCCTCTTGCTCTTCTGGTGGTAGGTTTGGGTAGGGCAGAGTTAATAGTGCTGGGAAGGAGTGTGAGGGGTTAATGGAGGGTGGTATTGCCAGGAAGCAGGAAGGGGAGGTGGTTGTAGTTAGGGGTATATATACGCCCCCTTCTGCCACTGCCTCTTCCTCTTTTTCGGAGAAGGCAAGCTGGTGAGTTCTTGCTTGCTGCCTGTCCCCCCAAGAGATGGCTGCTGGAGACGCTCAGTTGCGGGCTGCTCTCCTTGCACGGTTCAGTGAGGAAGGGGAGAGCTGGCTGCGCTAGTTTCTGAGCGGCCTGAGTACTCCCGCTTCCTCTCCCCCTCCTGCGCCTAGTTTGATTGATGCGGTGGGTTCACCGCAGGTGGCTGACTCCTCCCCTATTGCCCCGTCTGTCTTCCCTGCCGGGCGGCGTTCCGGCCGTACTCACCGGCCCCCGGTGCGGCTAGGTCACTCGCCGCTTTCCTTCCTGGGTCCCGCTCCGGTTCCGGTTGCGCCACGCAGGCGCGCTGCCTTTGTGCGGCGGCCGGCGGTGGTTTCGCGCCGGCCGGAGTTGGCTCCGCCCCTTCCGCTTCCGCCTCCTGTGCTTCAGTCCCGGCGTGCGGCGGTGTGCGGAGCGGGAGTGTTTTCTAGCATGGGGTCCCATCATAGTACTCAGGAGGACGGGGAGCGTTCCTTGACCCCTCCAGACTCACAGCAGGCCCCTCTTCCCCCTCCTCCTCCTCTCCCTCCTGTTGTATATGGGCATGTGGATGGCTTGGTGCTTTCGCCTGGGGGTATGGGGGCGGTTGCACAGTTGCTTGTACCTTCCCCTCCTGCTGTGGGGGTTGTGCCTATGGTGCCCCCTTCCCAGATGCCACCTTCCCTCCCACTGTCTCAGCCATCTGCGGTCCCTTCTTCCTCTGGTCACTCACGCAGGCGCAGGGAGGTGTCATTGTCCCCCTCCTCATCGAATGATGGCAGGAGCAGGGGCCATCGGGGCCGCCGTAGTCGTCGTCCGCGGCGCGGTTCCCGGTCATCTAGGCACAGTAGGCGGTCCAGATCCTCTCGTTGGCGCTCCCCGTCGTCCTCAGACGGGTCTTCGGGCGCTTCAGGGGAGTCTGTTCGGACACCGCGTTCCCGGCGTGACAGGCCGGTCCAGGTGGAGCTGTCCAGGGCGTCCAGCCTGGTGGATTTGGCGGTGCACAGGGATGACGTGCCTGTACCTGCGTTGGCAGCGCCGATACCTTCCCCTGCTGGTGAGTACCAATATGCTGGGGCGTGGGGGGCTGGTGGGTCCTCTGCGGGTTTGGAAGTGTTATTGAAATCTTTATTGGACAAATTGCCGGCTTTGTTGCCCCCGTCAGCACCGGTGGGGGTCGTGCCAGAGTTGGTCACTGCGGCTGCCACGGGGTCCGATTTAAAGGAGGCCTCGAGCGTATCTGATCGGGCCCCTCCGGTGCTGGCGGGTGTGCATAAGGATTCCTTTTTCTGTGGGGTTAGCCCTTTGGGTTCGCATTTAGAGGAGGCGGTGCGGGAGAAGATTTGGTCCAATCAGTATGTGGACATTTGGTCGCTGGTTTCAGTTGACCAGCACACGGTGGATAGGGAGAAGCGTTTCTTGGATAAGCCTTATGATAGGAGGGTGAAGGTGTCCAAGACTATGAACAATTGGTTGCAGGCGTTTGCGGTTTTAGGGTGCGTTATGGGGCAGCGGCACCCGGAGCGCTGTGCGGAGTTGTTCATCTATTTGGATACTATCTATAGTGCGTATAAGGCTCATGGGGGTAGCGCGTGGTGGAGGTATGATGAGGAGTTCAGGAGGCGTTTGGCGCTTCAGCCGGAGCTGGGTTGGGGAGTGAAGGCCACGGATGTGTGGCTTCGCTTGATGGTGTCGCAGCGCCCGCTGTCCTTTCCAGGGGCGGCCGCTGGAGCCGGGGCCTCGGCAGCCCAGGGGCCAGTGGCCGTTAGACGACCGGGCGCGTGCTGGTTGTTCAATGAAGGTTTCTGCAAATATGCCGGCTTGTGTAAGTACAAGCACGAATGCTCGGCCTGTGGCGGCCCTCATGCGGCGGGGAGGTGTTCCAGATCCCAGGTTAGGCCCGGTAGAACCCCCGCAGCTTTTGAGCTCAAGGACGCCGGTCAACGTGGTAGAGATGGCGCCGTGGTTAAGCAGGTATCCCAATAGGGAGGCTGCTGTGACCCTGTTTGAAGGTTTTTCTGATGGGTTTTTTATTCCGTTTGTTCTTAGTCGGTTTCCGGTTTACGCTGATAACCTTAAATCTGTCAGGGAGCACCCGGGGGTCCTGGAGGCTAAGTTACAGAAGGAGGTTTCGGCTGGTAGGATGGCTGGCCCCTTCATGGACCTGCCTTTTTCCAATTTGAGGGTTTCGCCGTGGGGTGTGGTCCCCAAGAAGGAGGCGGGGAAATTCCGCCTTATCCATCATCTGTCTTATCCTCGTGGTGTGTCTGTGAATGATGCTATCCTTCCTGAGGAGGCCTCTGTTACATATGTGTCTTTTGATAGGGCAGTGGCGTTGGTGCGTACGGCGGGGCGTGGCGCCCTTATGGCGAAATCAGATATTGAGTCTGCGTTTAGGTTGCTGCCCATCCACCCTGATTGTTTTCATTTGCTGGGGGGTTGTTTCGAGGGCCATTTTTATTATGATATGTGTTTGCCTATGGGGTGCTCCATCTCGTGCCATTACTTCGAAATGTTCAGCTCATTTTTGGAGTGGGTTGTTCGGGTTGAGTCTGGGTTATCGTCTGTGATTCACTATCTGGACAACTTCCTTTTTGTGGGTTCGCAGGAGAGCGATGGCTGTCGATTCTTGCTGTCCACATTTTTTGGGGTTAATGGCTCGCTTTGGGGTCCCTATTTCGGTTGAGAAGACGGAGGGCCCGGTTACTTGTCTTTCCTTTTTGGGGATCGAAATTGATTCGGTTGCAATGGTTTTTCGGCTTCCCAGGGACAAGTTGAGTACCTTGGCGGGGTTGATTGAGGGTTTCTTGGCGGCGCGTAAGGTTACCTTGCAGCAGCTCCAGTCCCTTTTGGGTTTGCTTTGTTTCGCGTGTCGGGTCATGCCTACTGGTCGGGTTTTTTCGCATCGCCTTTCTTTGGCGACGCGTGGAGGCCGGGCCCCTCGGCATCGTATTCGGCTTACGAGCTCGATGAAGGCGGACCTGAGGGTGTGGAGTTCCTTTTTGGGTGCCTATAACGGGCGTACTTGCTTTATTGCAGAGGTGGTTTCAAATTCGGAATTGGAGTTGTGGTCTGATGCGGCTGGCTCTTGTGGCTTTGGTACGATACTGGGTACGGAGTGGTGTGCGGCCTCCTGGCCTGAGGAGTGGCGTGCCTTGGGGTTGGTGAGGAATCTGACGCTGTTGGAGCTGTTCCCTATAGTGGTGGCGGTGGAGATTTGGGGTGACCGTTTAGCGAACCGGCATGTTTGCTTTTGGTCGGATAATCTAGGGACTGTTCAATGTATTAATTGTTTGTCGTCCTCGTCCCTCCCGGTGTTGGCGTTGCTGCGGCATTTGGTGCTCCGTTGTTTGGAGCGCAACATTTACTTCCGGGCCAGGCATGTTCCGGGAGTTGATAATCGTGTCGCTGATGCTCTTTCTCGCTTAAATTGGCAGGTGTTTCGGGACCTTCTTCCGGAGGCGGAATCAGATGGGCGGGAGTGCCCTCAGTTCCTGTGGCGGCTGGTGTCCAGCAGCTGATGTCACTCGTGAGTGCGTCGGTGTCACCGGCGACTTGGCAGGCACATGGTAAGGCCTGGGCTGACTGGTTGGCTGTGAGTGGGGTGAGGGATGTGGCTGAGAGGGATGATGTACGCCTGGAGGTGACAGTGGAATGGTTGTTAAGGTAGAGGTCTCTGGGGGTGTCAGCCCCGGTTGCGCGGCGGCGTTTGGCTGGGGTGGCGTTTTTCTTTAAATTGTGTGGTTGGGCGGATGTGATGAAGGTTTTTGTGGTGAGGCAGGCCATGAAGGGTTGGCAGAGGGAGTATGTGGTTAGGGATAGTAGGCGGCCTATTTCTTTTGCGTTGCTTTGCAAGTTGGTTGAGTGTTGTGGGACTGTGTGCTCGTCTGCGTTTGAGGGTTCCATGGTGGCGGCTAGTTTTTGCCTCGCCTTCTTTGCGGCTCTGAGGGTGGGTGAACTGGTGGCCCCTTCGGGTGTTAGGCCTGGAGGTTTGGCGGCATCGGATGTGGTACTGGGTAACAATGCTCTCAGAGTCCGTATTCGGAAGTCAAAAACTGACCAGTTGGGTAAAGGGGCGTGGCTGCCGATATTGCCGGTTTCGGGGTTGGCTTGCCCGGTTAGGTTGGTGGGGGAGTACATGGCGGTTCGGGTGAGTGGCATGAATTTCCTAGCGCATGCGGATGGAGCCCCATTTACGAAATTCCAGTTTTCTTCGGTTCTGCGCAGCTGCTTGAGGCGGGCGGGGGTGGAGCCTGGTGAGTTTGGCACTCATTCCTTTCGTATCGGCGCGGCTACGGAAGCGGCGAGGGCTGGCTTGCCCGAGTCTGAGGTGATGCGTATTGGTAGGTGGCGCTCTGCCTGTTTTGCGCGTTACGTTCGCCCGGATTTGTTGGTCTGAATTCTTCAGTTTGCTGGTGTGCTATTTATAAAAAAAATAAAAATATATATAAAAAATTGTTAAAAAAAAAAAGATACAGGTTTGACTATGGAGTTTACGGCGCGGGGGGGGGGGGATGCTTATGCGCCTGGGGCGGTGTGCTGCCGTTCCCCCTTTTTGTGTACTGTTTATGCATGTGTGGTGGATTTGTTTTTCATCTTTATTTCTTTCAGGTGCTGTTCGTCCGGTGGTTTGGCTGTTGGGCCATTCTTATATATTTTGGGCAGCGCAGCGAGCGGAACGACGGCCTGGAGGTCGGAGCCTTGGATTCAGGGAAGTTGAGGTGTTTTGGAAGGGGATACGGGGCCTTAAGTGGTCTCAGCTGTTGCCTGAGGTGGTTGACATTGGTCTCCGGTCGGTAGGACCGGTGGTGCTGGTGATCCATGCGGGTGGAAACGATCTTTGTGCCCTCCGGCTTACAGAGTTAATGGCGCTCATGCGTTCTGACCTTGAGAGTTTTCCGGCTTTCTTTCGAGAGTTGGTTATCGTTTGGTCGGAGGTGGTGCCCCGGGTGGTGTGGCACGGGGCCCGGGATGGTGAGGCTCTGGAGAGGTGCCGGAGGACTTTGAATGCTCGTATCTCGCGCTTTGTGCGCTCTCGGGGTGGTGTCACGGTTCGCCATCGGCAGTTGGAAGGAGACAATAGGGCCTTGATGAGACCGGATGGGGTCCATCTGACGGAGATCGGCTTGGACATATTTTGGACACTTCCGGCTCTCTGGGTCAGCGTGCATTCCAGCGTGGAACGCACGTCGATATACATTCCTGGTCCTAACAATTTTTCACCTCCCTCCTGAGGCAGCAGGGGGGGCAGGGTCCGGCCTGCGGGTTACCCCCTCCACAAGGCCTCTCTCGTCCCGTCTTTTGCTTGGGCGCTGTTGCAGCCCGGCGTGTGTTCCAGTGTGGAGCACACGCCGGAAATCCTCCGCCAGGCCTGGGCCCCTGGTCACGTGTTAGGCGTGCGTTCCAACGTGGAGCGCACGCCGGAAATCCTCCGCCAGGCCTGGGCTCCGGTCATGTGTTCGGCGTGCGCTCCACTTCACTCAGGCCCGGCGGACTTAATCGACCTGGCGGCTCCAGTGCGGCGTCTCCAGTGTAGGTAAATTCTGTCCCACACCCGGGTCTCCCGCCCCACTTCCTACTCGGGACGGGTGGGCCCCGTCCCCCAGGCTAACCGGTCATCCCCCTACACATTCCATTACGAACCATCTACTTCCGGGGCTAGATGGCGGTGCGTTCCAGGGTGGAACACACGTCAAAACAGGCCATATACGAAGTAAATTGTGGTATCTAGCCCCTGGGCAACAACGGCCTATGTCTACAAACAGCCCCAAAATTTTATTTTTATTTTTTTATAAATAAATAAAAAATATATATATATTTTTTAAACCTTTAGCAGGATTATCCAACAACCAGCCATCTCATACGCACTCCCGCCGTGCCACGCAGCGCCAGGTGGGAGGAAGACAAAGTCATCCTCGGTCCCTTCATATAGGGGGAGGGCTCCCAGGTCCCCGCTGGGCTGGAAGGGCGCTAGTTTCTGTGTGGTGGTCAAAGATAGCTGGGGGTATCACCAGGAGTACGCTAGGTCGTCATCACACGCCATACGCAACCAGCGGTCACTAAGCGCTCACTGCAGTCATCTGTTCTATGGTGGTGACAGGATATATGTATGTGTTTTCACGTTATATGCTGTTGTCTCCCTGCTCTACTGGTTCTCTCAGGCTCTCATCTACCTCTGTCTCCTGGTTCGCCCAGGCTCATATCTATCTCTGCCTTCTGGATCGCCCAGGCTCTCATCTACCTCTGTCTCCTGGTTCGCCCAGGCTCATACCTACCTCTGCCTCCTGGATTGCCCAGGCTCGCAACTTCCTCTGTCTCCTGGTTCGCCCAGGCTCATACCTAACTCTGCCTCCTGGATCGCCCAGGCTCGCACCTACTTCTGTCTCCTGGATCGCCCAGCCTCACACCTACCTCTGTCTCCTGGACCGCCCAGGCTCACACCTACCTCTGTCTCTTGGACCGTCAAGGCTCATACCTACCTCTGTCTCAAGATCGCCAAAGCTCATACCTACCTCTGCCTCCTGGATCGCCCAGGCTCATACCTACCTTTGTCACCTAGATCGCCCAGGCTCATACCTACCTCTGCCTCCTGGATCGCCCAGGCACGCAACTACCTCTGTCGCCTAATTCGCCCAGGCTCATACCTACCTCTGCCTCCTGATCGCCCAGGCACGCAACTACCTCTGTCTCCTGGTTCGCCCAGGATCATACCTATCTCTGCCTCCTGGATCGCCCAGGCACGCAACTACCTCTGTCTCCTGGTTCGCCCAGGCTCATACCTACCTCTGCCTCCTGGATCGCCCAGGCACGCAACTACCTCTGCCTCCTGGATCGCCCAGGAACGCAACTACCTCTGTCTCCTGGTTCGCCCAGGCACGCAACTACCTCTGTCTCCTGGTTCGCCCAGGCTCATACCTACCTCTGCCTCCTGGATCGCCCATGCACGCAACTACCTCTGTCTCCTGGTTCGCCAAGGCTCATACCTACCTCTGCCTCCTGGATCGCCCAGACTCGCAACTACCTCTGTCTCCGGGTTCGCCCAGGCTCATACCTACCTCTGCCTCCTGGATCGCCCATGCACGCAACTACCTCTGTCTCCTGGTTCGCCCAGGCTCATACCTACCTCTGCCTCCTGGATCGCCCAGGCACGCAACTACCTCTGTCTCCTGGTTCGCCCAGGCTCATACCTACCTCTGCCTCCTGGATCGTCCAGACTCGCAACTACCTCTGTCTCCTGGTTCGCCCAGGCTCATACCTACCTCTGCCTCCTGGATCGCCCATGCACGCAACTACCTCTGTCTCCTGGTTCGCCCAGGCTCATACCTACCTCTGCCTCCTGGATCGCCCAGACTCGCAACTACTTCTGTCTCCTGGATCGCCCAGGCTCACACCTACCTCTGTCTCCTGGACCGCCCAGGCTCACACCTACCTCTGTCTCTTGGACTGCCCAGGCTCATACCTACCTCTGCCTCCTGGATCGCCCAGGCTCATACCTACCTCTGTCACCTGGATCACCCAGGCTCACACCTACCTCTGTCTCCTGGTTCACCCAGGCCTGTCATCCTCCCCAGTTATGTTCTCTTTCCCTTCCGCCCAGGCTCATACCTACCTCTGCCTCCTGGATTGCCCAGGCTCGCAACTACCTCTGTCTCCTGGTTCGCCCAAGCTCATACCTACCTCTGCCTCCTGGATCGCCAAGGCTCACACCTACGTCTGTCATCCTCGGTCCCCTCATATAGGGGGAGGGCTCCCGGGTCCCCGCTGGGCTGGAAGGGCGCTAGTTTCTGTGCGGTGGTCAAAGAGAGCTGGGGGTATCACCAGGAGTACGCTAGGTCGTCATCACACGCCATACGCAACCAGCGGTCACTAAACGCTCACTGCAGTCATCTGTTCTATGGTGGTGACAGGGCCACATGATATATGTATGTGCTTTCACGTTATATTCTGTTGTCTCCCTGCTCTACTGGTTCACTGAGACTCTCATCTACCTCTGTCTCCTGGTTCACCCAGGCTCATACCTATCTCTGCCTCCTGGATCTCCCAGGCTCTCATCTACCTCTGTCTCCTGGTTCGCCCAGACTCATACCTACCTCTGCCTCCTGGATCGCCCAGGCTCGCAACTACCTCTATCTCCTGGTTCACCCAGGCTCATACCTACCTCTGCCTCCTGGATCGCCCAAGCTCGCACCTACTTCTGTCTCCTGGATCGCCCAGGCTCACACCTACCTCTGTCTCCTGGACCGCCCAGGCTCACACCTACCTCTGTCTCTTGGATCGCCAAGGCTCATACCTACCTCTGTCTCCTGGATCGCCAATGCTCACACCTACCTCTGCCTTCTGGATCTCCCAGGCTCATACCTACCTCTGTCACCTGGATCGCCCAGGCTCATACCTACCTCTGCCTCCTGATCGCCCAGGCACGCAACTACCTCTGTCTCCTGGTTCGCCCAGGCTCATACCTACCTCTGCCTCCTGGATCGCCCAGGCACGCAACTACCTCTGTCTCCTGGTTCGCCCAGGCTCATACCTACCTCTGCCTCCTGGATCGCCCAGACTCGCAACTACCTCTGTCTCCTGGTTCGCCCAGGCTCAAACCTACCTCTGCCTCCTGGATCGCCCAGGCACACAACTACCTCTGTCTCCTGGATCGCCCAGGCTCGCACCTACTTCTGTCACCTGGATCGCCCAAGCTCACACCTACCTCTGTCTCCTGGTTCACCCAGGCCTGTCATCCTCCCCAGTTATGTTCTCTTTCCCTTCCGCCCAGGCTCATACCTACCTCTGCCTCCTGGTTCGCCCAGGCTCATACCTACCTGTGCCTCCTGGATCGCCCAGGCTCGCACCTACTTCTGTCTCCTGGACCGCCCAGGCTCACACCTACCTCTGTCTCTTGGACTGCCCAGGCTCCTACCTACCTCTGTCTCCTGGATCACCAAGGCTCACACCTACCTCTGCCTCCTGGATCGCCTAGGCTCATACCTACCTCTGTCACCTGGATCGCCCAGGCTCATACCTACCTCTGCCTCCTGGATCGCCCAGGCACGCAACTACCTCTGTCTCCTGGTTCGCCAAGGCTCATACCTACCTCTGTCTCCTGGTTTGCCCAGGCTCATACCTACCTCTGCCTCCAGGATTGCCCAGGCACGCAACTACCTCTGTCTCCTGGTTCGCCCAGGCTCATACCTACCTCTGCCTCCTTGATCGCCCATGCACGCAACTACCTCTGTCTCCTGGTTCGCCCAGGCTCGCACCTACTTCTGTCTCCTGGATCACCCAGGCTCACACCTACCTCTGTCTCCTGGACCGTCCAGGCTCACACCTACCTCTGTCTCTTTGACCGCCCAGGCTCATACCTATCTCTGTCTTCTGGATCGCCAAGGCTCACACCTACCTCTGCCTCCTGGATCGCCCAGGCTCATACCTACCTCTGTCACCTGGATCACCCAGGCTCATACCTACCTCTGCCTCCTGATCGCCCAGGCACGCAACTACCTCTGTCTCCTGGTTTGCCCAGGCTCATACTTACCTCTGCCTCCTGGATCGCCCAGGCTCACACCTACCTCTGTCTCTTGGACCGTCAAGGCTCATACCTACCTCTGTCTCAAGATCGCCAAAGCTCATACCTACCTCTGCCTCCTGGATCGCCCAGGCTCATACCTACCTTTGTCACCTAGATCGCCCAGGCTCATACCTACCTCTGCCTCCTGGATCGCCCAGGCACGCAACTACCTCTGTCGCCTAATTCGCCCAGGCTCATACCTACCTCTGCCTCCTGATCGCCCAGGCACGCAACTACCTCTGTCTCCTGGTTCGCCCAGGATCATACCTATCTCTGCCTCCTGGATCGCCCAGGCACGCAACTACCTCTGTCTCCTGGTTCGCCCAGGCTCATACCTACCTCTGCCTCCTGGATCGCCCAGGCACGCAACTACCTCTGCCTCCTGGATCGCCCAGGCACGCAACTACCTCTGTCTCCTGGTTCGCCCAGGCACGCAACTACCTCTGTCTCCTGGTTCGCCCAGGCTCATACCTACCTCTGCCTCCTGGATCGCCCATGCACGCAACTACCTCTGTCTCCGGGTTCGCCCAGGCTCATACCTACCTCTGCCTCCTGGATCGCCCAGACTCGCAACTACCTCTGTCTCCGGGTTCGCCCAGGCTCATACCTACCTCTGCCTCCTGGATCGCCCATGCACGCAACTACCTCTGTCTCCTGGTTCGCCCAGGCTCATACCTACCTCTGCCTCCTGGATCGCCCAGGCACGCAACTACCTCTGTCTCCTGGTTCGCCCAGGCTCATACCTACCTCTGCCTCCTGGATCGTCCAGACTCGCAACTACCTCTGTCTCCTGGTTCGCCCAGGCTCATACCTACCTCTGCCTCCTGGATCGCCCATGCACGCAACTACCTCTGTCTCCTGGTTCGCCCAGGCTCATACCTACCTCTGCCTCCTGGATCGCCCAGACTCGCAACTACCTCTGTCTCCTGGATCGCCCAGGCTCGCACCTACTTCTGTCTCCTGGATCGCCCAGGCTCACACCTACCTCTGTCTCCTGGACCGCCCAGGCTCACACCTACCTCTGTCTCTTGGACTGCCCAGGCTCATACCTACCTCTGCCTCCTGGATCGCCCAGGCTCATACCTACCTCTGTCACCTGGATCACCCAGGCTCACACCTACCTCTGTCTCCTGGTTCACCCAGGCCTGTCATCCTCCCCAGTTATGTTCTCTTTCCCTTCCGCCCAGGCTCATACCTACCTCTGCCTCCTGGATTGCCCAGGCTCGCAACTACCTCTGTCTCCTGGTTCGCCCAAGCTCATACCTACCTCTGCCTCCTGGATCGCCAAGGCTCACACCTACGTCTGTCATCCTCGGTCCCCTCATATAGGGGGAGGGCTCCCGGGTCCCCGCTGGGCTGGAAGGGCGCTAGTTTCTGTGCGGTGGTCAAAGAGAGCTGGGGGTATCACCAGGAGTACGCTAGGTCATCATCACACGCCATACGCAACCAGCGGTCACTAAACGCTCACTGCAGTCATCTGTTCTATGGTGGTGACAGGGCCACATGATATATGTATGTGCTTTCACGTTATATTCTGTTGTCTCCCTGCTCTACTGGTTCACTGAGACTCTCATCTACCTCTGTCTCCTGGTTCACCCAGGCTCATACCTATCTCTGCCTCCTGGATCTCCCAGGCTCTCATCTACCTCTGTCTCCTGGTTCGCCCAGACTCATACCTACCTCTGCCTCCTGGATCGTCAAGGCTCACACCTACGTCTGTCATCCTCGGTCCCCTCATATAGGGGGAGGGCTTCCGGGTCCCCGCTGGGCTGGAAGGGCGCTAGTTTCTGTGCGGTGGTCAAAGAGAGCTGGGGGTATCACCAGGAGTACGCTAGGTCGTCATCACACGCCATACGCAACCAGCGGTCACTAAACGCTCACTGCAGTCATCTGTTCTATGGTGGTGACAGGGCCACATGATATATGTATGTGCTTTCACGTTATATTCTGTTGTCTCCCTGCTCTACTGGTTCACTGAGACTCTCATCTACCTCTGTCTCCTGGTTCACCCAGGCTCATACCTATCTCTGCCTCCTGGATCTCCCAGGCTCTCATCTACCTCTGTCTCCTGGTTCGCCCAGACTCATACCTACCTCTGCCTCCTGGATCGCCCAGGCTCGCAACTACCTCTGTCTCCTGGTTCACCCAGGCTCATACCTACCTCTGCCTCCTGGATCGCCCAAGCTCGCACCTACTTCTGTCTCCTGGATCGCCCAGGCTCACACCTACCTCTGTCTCCTGGACCGCCCAGGCTCACACCTACCTCTGTCTCTTGGATCGCCAAGGCTCATACCTACCTCTGTCTCCTGGATCGCCAATGCTCACACCTACCTCTGCCTTCTGGATCTCCCAGGCTCATACCTACCTCTGTCTCCTGGATCGCCAATGCTCACACCTACCTCTGCCTTCTGGATCTCCCAGGCTCATACCTACCTCTGTCACCTGGATCGCCCAGGCTCATACCTACCTCTGCCTCCTGATCGCCCAGGCACGCAACTACCTCTGTCTCCTGGTTCGCCCAGGCTCATACCTACCTCTGCCTCCTGGATCGCCCAGGCACGCAACTACCTCTGTCTCCTGGTTCGCCCAGGCTCATACCTACCTCTGCCTCCTGGATCGCCCAGACTCGCAACTACCTCTGTCTCCTGGTTCGCCCAGGCTCAAACCTACCTCTGCCTCCTGGATCGCCCAGGCACACAACTACCTCTGTCTCCTGGATCGCCCAGGCTCGCACCTACTTCTGTCACCTGGATCGCCCAAGCTCACACCTACCTCTGTCTCCTGGTTCACCCAGGCCTGTCATCCTCCCCAGTTATGTTCTCTTTCCCTTCCGCCCAGGCTCATACCTACCTCTGCCTCCTGTATTGCCCAGGCTCGCAACTACCTCTGTCTCCTGGTTCGCCCAGGCTCATACCTACCTGTGCCTCCTGGATCGCCCAGGCTCGCACCTACTTCTGTCTCCTGGATCACCTAGGCTCACACCTACCTCTGTCTCCTGGACCGCCCAGGCTCACACCTACCTCTGTCTCTTGGACTGCCCAGGCTCATACCTACCTCTGTCTCCTGGATCACCAAGGCTCACACCTACCTCTGCCTCCTGGATCGCCTAGGCTCATACCTACCTCTGTCACCTGGATCGCCCAGGCTCATACCTACCTCTGCCTCCTGGATCGCCCAGGCACGCAACTACCTCTGTCTCCTGGTTCGCCCAGGCTCATACCTACCTCTGCCTCCTTGATCGCCCATGCACGCAACTACCTCTGTCTCCTGGTTCGCCCAGGCTCGCACCTACTTCTGTCTCCTGGATCACCCAGGCTCACACCTACCTCTGTCTCCTGGACCGTCCAGGCTCACACCTACCTCTGTCTCTTTGACCGCCCAGGCTCATACCTATCTCTGTCTTCTGGATCGCCAAGGCTCACACCTACCTCTGCCTCCTGGATCGCCCAGGCTCATACCTACCTCTGTCACCTGGATCACCCAGGCTCATACCTACCTCTGCCTCCTGATCGCCCAGGCACGCAACTACCTCTGTCTCCTGGTTCGCCCAGGCTCATACTTACCTCTGCCTCCTGGATCGCCCAGGCACGCAACTACCTCTGTCTCCTGGTTCGCCCAGGCTCACACCTACCTCTGTCTCTTGGACCGCCCAGGCTCATACCTACCTCTGTCTTCTGGATCGCCAAGGCTCACACCTACCTCTGCCTCCTGGATCGCCCAGGCACGCAACTACCTCTGTCACCTGGATCGCCCAGGCTCATACCTACCTCTGCCTCCTGGATCGCCCAGGCACGCAACTACCTCTGTCTCCTGGTTCGCCCAGGCTCATACCTACCTCTGCCTCCTGGATCACCCAGGCACGCAACTACCTCTGTCTCCTGGTTCGCCCAGGCTCATACCTACCTCTGCCTCCTGGATCGCCCAGGCACGCAACTATCTCTGTCTCCTGGTTCGCCCAGGCTCATACCTACCTCTGCCTCCTGGATCGCCCATGCACGCAATTACCTCTGTCTCCTGGTTCGCCCAGGCTCAAACCTACCTCTGCCTTCTGGATCGCCCAGGCACACAACTACCTCTTTCTCCTGGATCACCCAGGCTCATACCTACCTCTGTCATCTGGATCGCCCAGGCTCACACCTACCTCTGTCTCCTGGTTCACCCAGGCCTGTCATCCTCCCCAGTTATGTTCTCTTTCCCTTCCAAACTTTATGGATTTGTCCTCTCAGGAACGTGTTCTGACCGTTCACTTGTACGACATTTGGACCAAGGTCAGGTGACCCAAGACATCAGTACAGGTAGTAGCCTCTAATCCCAGGTACGTTACTCAGACCGACACAAGCCTTCTCGCAGGCACCGGTTGTACTTCGTTCCGGTCACATATAGTTATTGCATATTTTTCCTGGAACAGTCTGGTTATGTATTCCCCTGAATCACTCAGGTTTAGGTATTGGCCTGAATCGCTCAGGATTCTGTATTTTCCCTGGTCTCTCAGTGGGTAGGTAGTGGCCAGGTCCACCCAGGTTCAGGGTAATACCCGACGCACCCAGGGTCCGTCATCTTCACGAAAGGTGTAGGTAAGTGCCTGATTCGCTCAGGATTCCATGTTGCCTGAACCGCTCAGGATTCAATGTATTTGCCTGAATCGCTCAGGTTCCATGCATCTGCCTGGAATGCTCGGGGGTTTCTCAGCAGGGTTCGGCTGGTTCCTGGTTACCAGGTTCGTGTCCTGCATGTCTGGATTTCTGTTTCCCGCAGGTCTTGTTGCATGCAGAGTGACTTCGGGCCCTGATTCTGGCAGTTCAGGGTCATCCAGCAGTTGGCCATGAAGCCCAGGCTGCATCCTGGTTCTCCGTCGCTTCATTCCAGTGCCACCAGATCGCACCTCTCTCCGGGTCTCGTACCAACGCAAGCTTATTTTCAGGTAAGCAGGGCCTCAGGCCACCGGAATTTCGATCCATCCTCAATTGTGTCGCAGGGCTTCTCCGCGTCCGGTCATTCCACGGTGCTAGGTTTCAGGTAAGATCCAGCCGTGTGTTGGCTTTACGCTCCTCCGCAGCTCAGAACCTTCCTTCATTCATCACAAGCCTCCATTCCTAGGTCTTCAGTATCGCCAGAGAGTTGGCAGCGCTGTCCGTGGATTCGGGTAGGTTGCGATCCTTTTTATACCATGGTCATTCCTGTTTCCTTTCCGCTCTCGCCCGGTCACTCGACCACCGCTTAAAAAAAAAATATATATATATATAAATAAATAAAATAGAATACAAAAAAGAAAAAAAAAGGGAAAATATATATATTTTTGGGGGTTTTTCGGGGGGGGGGGGAGGTCTTTTCTGACACACTCAGGTTGTGCTTTCTGCTGAATATCTCAGGGCGTATTTTCCTGAATCTCAGGTTTTCATATATTTCCATGATTAGCTCAAATTTTTAACGTATTTCCACGATTCACCCAGGTCTCATTTCCCTGAATTGTTCAGGTTTTATGTATTTCCCTGAATCGCTCAGGTTTTATGTATTTACCTGAATCGCTCAGGTTTCGTGTTTTCTCTGAATCACCCAGGTTTTATGTATTTACCCGTATCACTCAGGTTTTACGTATTTTCCCTGAAATCACTCAGGTCATGTATATTCCTGAATCGCTCAGGTTTATATATTTCCCTGAATCGCTCAGGTTTGTATTTTCCTGTCTCTTTCGGGTTGACGGTATTTCCAGGTTGTATGTATTTTCCTGATTCACTCAGGTCACGTATTTCCCTGAATCGCTCAGGTCTTATTTCCCACAGGTTGTACGCATTTGCCTGAATCGGTCAGGGTCTAATATATTTGCCTGAAACGCTCAGGGGTTTTCCCATACCATCAGGAAACTACCAAGCCGGCGTCAAGGTTTCCAAAGTTTTTCCAGGTCCCACCCGCAAGGTGGCTTGGACGTTGTCTCCTACACCCTGGCGTTCATAGCCCACTGTCACCGCAAATCTCAGGCTGTCATTTAACACCATCGGGCTGTACCTAGCGGGGATACAGCACTGCGCCATGCTTCATAATCCAAATGGAGGTTCCATTTCTTCAGTGCAGGCAGTCAAGGCAGCCCTTAGGGGGATCCAGAGGTGCGGGATGCCCCTACCGCCCGTAGAAAGCCTGTCTCCGGCGAGATGTTTAGGAGCCGGAGGGGGATCCATGGCAAAACTCCCATGGAAAATTACGTAGTTGACGCAGAGTCGGGTTTTAATCCATAAAGGGCATAAATCACCTAACATTCCTAAATTGTTTGGAATAACGTGCTTTAAAACATCAGGTATGATGTTGTATCGATCAGGTATTGTAAGGGTTACCCCCACTTTACAGTGACAGACCAAACTCTGACAGACCAAACTCCCCGTTTAACGCACCGCAAACAACCGCAAACAGACCACAACCACAAACTCCCCATTTGCACAAGGTTGGATACCAAGTTAGCCATGTCCCATTCTTGTCCTCACTGATGTCATTGAAGGTCTCTTCCTCCACCCACCAGGTACAACACCAAGGGCCCCCGAAAGGTGACAACAAGCCCCCTGGGACACCTGCTGTGTTTGGTCTTCCACCTCCTCAAAGCCACCTTCCTCCTCTGACTTCTCTTCTACAGACTCCTCTCTCTGCATTGCTGCAGGTTCAGCAATCAACAACGACAAGGCTGCTTCTGGTGGTGATGGTGACACAACTTTTCCTCTTCATGCTCATCTGCGGCCTGATCCAGCACTCTTTGCAGGGCACGCTCCAGAAAAAACGCATATGGGATGAGGTCGATGATGTTGCCTTGGGTTTGACTGACCAGGTTTGTCACCTCCGCAAAAAGATGCATGAGCCTACAGCCATTGTGCATGAACGTTCAGTAACGCAGCCAAAAAATACCCAGCTCCGCAGAGCGGAGTGAGAGAGGGCAAGGAGGACAGCAGTGGTTGACGTGGCTGAAGATGCCCCAAACACAGGAGGAGGATGGTGGCTTTGAGTTTGTGTGCTGCTTGTACTGATGTGTTGATCCCATATGCGTTTGTGATGTGAGATCATGTGCCTTCGCAAAGCAGTTGTACCTAGGTGGGTGTTGGACTTCTCACGACTCAGTTTCTTTTGGCACAGGTTGCAAATGGCATCGCTGTTATCAGAGGCAGACACATAAAAAATGCCACACTGCTGAGCTTTGCAATGACGGCATTCTGGTGGTGGCAACAGCATGCGTTGATTGGCGTGCTGTCTGGCTGACCCCGGGTGCCGATACATGCTGTCTGACTGTGCCACTAGCTCCTTGCGACGACCTCCCCCTGCTTCCAACTATCTCCTCCTCCTCTCTGTCTCCCCATCTGAACTTTCCCCCTGTTCTTCTTCTCTTCGAGCGGGCACCCAAGTGACATCCACGGACACATCGTCATCATCAACCGCTTCACTTGTATCTGACAACTCAGCAAAGGAAGCAGCAGCGGGTACAACATCATCATCATCACACCATAAGTCCATCTGTGTAATGCTGCCTGACTGAGACATATCCCTGTTATCTACATCCTCTGGCAATAATGGTTGCGCATCACTCAATTCTTCCAACTGATGTGTATATAACTCCTCTGACAGATCAAGTGAAGCAGCTGTGGTGCTAGTGTTGGTGGTGGCGGCAGGCGGGCGAGTGGTAACTTGAGAGGTGCCCGAAGCTGAGCTGGAGGAGGATGGTGCGTCAAGGTTTTGAGCGGAAGCTGTAGAAGATTGGGTGTCCTGTGTTAGCCAGTCAACTATGTCCTCAGAACTTTTCGAGTTCAGGGTACGTGACCTCTAAACACTGTGCATTATTCTAGGGCCAAAGGGAATCACAGCACCACGACCACGATGGCCCCTGCGGGGTGGCCTGCCTCTGCCTGTCATTTTTTAAACTAACTAACTAACTGCTATTCAATCTATTACAGTCAAAATTGTTGTTTTCTTTTTTTTAAATGCAATCTACTGTGACACCAGATATGAGTTGCACTTTTGACACTATGCACTTGCAGAGCATGAAACACACACGCGTGCAGGCAAATAACTGCTATTATGTTACAGTCAATTTTTTTAAATGCAAGCTACTGTGACACCAGATATGAGTTGCACTGGTGTGACACTGTGCACTTGCAGGGCCTGAAACACACACGCGTGCAGGCAACTGACTGCTATTATTCCACAGTCAAATATTATTTTATTTTTTTATGTAATCTACTAGGACACCAGATATTAGTTGCGCTGGTGACACTATGCACTTGCAGGGCCTGAAACACACACGCGTGCAGGCAACTGACTGCTATTATTTCACAGTCAAAAATTGTTGTTTTTAAAAAAATGTAATCTACTAGGACACCAGATATGAGTTGCACTGGTGACACTAAGCACTTGCAGGGCATGAAACACACACGCGTGCAGGCAACTGACTGCTATTATATTACAGTCAATTTTTTAAAAATGCAAGCTACTGTGACACCAGATATGAGTAGTGGCACTGGGCAAGTGGGCACAGTATACGCTGTGAGCCTGACACACACGCTGGCAGGCAACTGCAATTAGATTACACAGGAAAAAAAAAAAGAAAAGCAGACTGATGTTCTAGCCCTAAAAAGGGCTTTTTGGTGTGCTGTCCTTAACCACTTCAACCCCGCTAGCTGAAACCCTCTTAATGACCAGGCCACTTTTTACACTTCTGCACTGCACTACTTTCACCGTTTATTGCTCGGTCATGCAACTTACCACCCAAACGAATTTGACCTCCTTTTCTTCTCACTAATAGAGCTTTCATTTGGTGGTATTTCATTGCTGCTGACTTTTTTTGTTATTAATCAAAATTTAACGATTTTTTTGCAAAAAAATGACATTTTTCACTTTCAGCTGTAAAGTTTCGCCCAAAAAAATGACATCCATATATACATTTTTCGCAAAATTTATTGTTCTACATGTCTTTGATAAAAAAAAATGTTTGGGTAAAAAAAAAAATGGTTTGGGTAAAAGTTACAAACTATGGTACAAAAATGTGAATTTCCGCTTTTTGAAGCAACTCTGACTTTCTGAGCACCTGTCATGTTTCCTGAGGTTCTACAATGCCCAGACAGTAAAAAACCCCATTTCAGAAAGTAGACACCCTAAGGTATTCGCTGATGGGCATAGTGAGTTCCTAGAATTTTTTTTTTTTTGTCACAAGTTAGAATGTGGGTCCCTTTGCCCACCTAGGCTGCAGAAAAGTGTCACACATCTCGGGAGAAGTTGGGAATAGAGTTGAGCGAACACCTGGATGTTCGGGTTCGAGAAGTTCGGCCGAACATCCCGGAAATGTTCGGGTTCGGGATCCGAACCCGATCCGAACTTCGTCCCGAACCCGAACCCCATTGAAGTCAATGGGGACCCGAACTTTTCGGCACTAAAACGGCTGTAAAACAGCCCAGGAAAGGGCTAGAGGGCTGCAAAAGGCAGCAACATGTAGGTAAATCCCCTGCAAACAAATGTGGATAGGGAAATTAATTAAAATAAAAATTAAATAAATAAAAATTAACCAAAATCAATTGGAGAGAGGTTCCATAGCAGAGAATCTGGCTTCCCGTCACCCACCACTGGAACAGTCCATTCTCAGATATTTAGGCCCCGGCACCCAGGCAGAGGAGAGAGGTCCCGTAACAGACAATCTGGCTTCATGTCAGCAGAGAATCAGTCTTCATGTCATAGCAGAGAATCAGGCTTCACGTCAGCCACCACTGCAACAGTCCATTGTCATAAATTCAGGCCCAGCACCCAGGCAGAGGAGAGAGGTCCCGTAACAGACAATCTGGCTTCATGTCAGCAGAGAATCAGTCTGCATGTCATAGCAGAGAATGAGGCTTCACGTCACCCACCACTGCAACAGTCCATTTTCATAAATTTAGGCCCAGCACCCAGGCAGAGGAGAGAGGTCCCGTAACAGAGGATCTGGCTTCATGTCACCAGAGAATCAGTCTGCATGTCATAGCAGAGAATCAGGCTTCACGTCACCCACCACTGCAACAGTCCATTTTCCTAAATTTAGGCCCAGCACCCAGGCAGAGGAGAGAGGTCCCGTAACAGAGGATCTGGCTTCATGTCACCAGAGAATCAGTCTGCATGTCATAGCAGAGAATCAGGCTTCACGTCAGCCACCACTGCAACAATCCATTGGCATATATTTAGGCCTAGCACACAGGCAGAGGAGAGAGGTCCCGTAACAGACAATCTGGCTTCATGTCAGCAGAGAATCAGTCTGCATGTCATAGCAGAGAATGAGGCTTCACGTCACCCACCACTGCAACAGTCCATTTTCATAAATTTAGGCCCAGCACCCAGGCAGAGGAGAGAGGTCCCGTAACAGAGGATCTGGCTTCATGTCACCAGAGAATCAGTCTGCATGTCATAGCAGAGAATCAGGCTTCACGTCACCCACCACTGCAACAGTCCATTTTCATAAATTTAGGCCCAGCACCCAGGCAGAGGAGAGAGGTCCCGTAACAGAGGATCTGGCTTCATGTCACCAGAGAATCAGTCTGCATGTCATAGCAGAGAATCAGGCTTCACGTCAGCCACCACTGCAACAATCCATTGGCATATATTTAGGCCTAGCACACAGGCAGAGGAGAGAGGTCCCGTAACAGACAATCTGGCTTCATGTCAGCAGAGAATCAGTCTGCATGTCATAGCAGAGAATGAGGCTTCACGTCACCCACCACTGCAACAGTCCATTTTCATAAATTTAGGCCCAGCACCCAGGCAGAGGAGAGAGGTCCCGTAACAGAGGATCTGGCTTCATGTCACCAGAGAATCAGTCTGCATGTCATAGCAGAGAATCAGGCTTCACGTCACCCACCACTGCAACAGTCCATTTTCATATATTTAGGCCCAGCACCCAGGCAGAGGAGAGAGGTCCCGTAACAGAGGATCTGGCTTCATGTCACCAGAGAATCAGTCTGCATGTCATAGCAGAGAATCAGGCTTCACGTCAGCCACCACTGCAACAATCCATTGGCATATATTTAGGCCTAGCACACAGGCAGAGGAGAGAGGTCCCGTAACAGACAATCTGGCTTCATGTCAGCAGAGAATCAGTCTTCATATCATAGCAGAGAATCAGGCTTCACGTCAGCCACCAATGCAACAGTCCATTGTCAGATATTTAGGCCCAGCACCCAGGCAGAGGAGAGAGGTCCCGTAACAGAGGATCTGGCTTCATGTCAGCAGAGAATCAGTCTTCATGTCATAGCAGAGAATCAGGCTTCACGTCACCCACCACTGTAAGAGTCCATTTTCATAAATTTAGGCCCAGCACCCAGGCAGAGGAGAGAGGTCCCGTAACAGACGATCTGGCTTCATGTCAGCAGAGAATCAGTCTGCATGTCATAGCAGAGAATGAGGCTTCACGTCACCCACCACTGCAACAGTCCATTTTCATAAATTTAGGCCCAGCACCCAGGCAGAGGAGAGAGGTCCCGTAACAGAGGATCTGGCTTCATGTCACCAGAGAATCAGTCTGCATGTCATAGCAGAGAATCAGGCTTCACGTCAGCCACCACTGCAACAATCCATTGGCATATATTTAGGCCTAGCACACAGGCAGAGGAGAGAGGTCCCGTAACAGACAATCTGGCTTCATGTCAGCAGAGAATCAGTCTGCATGTCATAGCAGAGAATGAGGCTTCACGTCAGCCCACCACTGCAACAGTCCATTTTCATAATTTAGGCCCAGCACCCAGGCAGAGGAGAGAGGTCCCGTAACAGAGGATCTGGCTTCATGTCACCAGAGAATCAGTCTGCATGTCATAGCAGAGAATCAGGCTTCACGTCACCCACCACTGCAACAGTCCATTTTCATATATTTAGGCCCAGCACCCAGGCAGAGGAGAGAGGTCCCGTAACAGAGGATCTGGCTTCATGTCACCAGAGAATCAGTCTGCATGTCATAGCAGAGAATCAGGCTTCACGTCAGCCACCACTGCAACAATCCATTGGCATATATTTAGGCCTAGCACACAGGCAGAGGAGAGAGGTCCCGTAACAGACAATCTGGCTTCATGTCAGCAGAGAATCAGTCTTCATATCATAGCAGAGAATCAGGCTTCACGTCAGCCACCAATGCAACAGTCCATTGTCAGATATTTAGGCCCAGCACCCAGGCAGAGGAGAGAGGTCCCGTAACAGAGGATCTGGCTTCATGTCAGCAGAGAATCAGTCTTCATGTCATAGCAGAGAATCAGGCTTCACGTCACCCACCACTGCAACAGTCCATTTTCATAAATTTAGGCCCAGCACCCAGGCAGAGGAGAGAGGTCCCGTAACAGACGATCTGGCTTCATGTCAGCAGAGAATCAGTCTGCATGTCATAGCAGAGAATCAGGCTTCACGTCAGCCACCACTGCAACAGTCCATTGTCATAATATTTAGGCCCAGCACCCAGGCAGAGGAGAGAGGTCCCGTAACAGAGGATCTGGCTTCATGTCAGCAGAGAATCAGTCTGCATGTCATAGCAGAGAATCAGGCTTCACGTCAGCCACCACTGCAACAGTCCATTGTCATATATTTAGGCCCAGCACCCAGGCAGAGGAGAGAGGTCCCGTAACAGACAATCTGGCTTCATGTCAGCAGAGAATCAGTCTGCATGTCATAGCAGAGAATGAGGCTTCACGTCACCCACCACTGCAACAGTCCATTTTCATAAATTTAGGCCCAGCACCCAGGCAGAGGAGAGAGGTCCCGTAACAGAGGATCTGGCTTCATGTCAGCAGAGAATCAGTCTGCATGTCATAGCAGAGAATCAGGCTTCACGTCACCCACCACTGCAACAGTCCATTTTCATAATTTAGGCCCAGCACCCAGGCAGAGGAGAGAGGTCCCGTAACAGAGGATCTGGCTTCATGTCACCAGAGAATCAGTCTGCATGTCATAGCAGAGAATCAGGCTTCACGTCAGCCACCACTGCAACAATCCATTGGCATATATTTAGGCCTAGCACACAGGCAGAGGAGAGAGGTCCCGTAACAGACAATCTGGCTTCATGTCAGCAGAGAATCAGTCTTCATATCATAGCAGAGAATCAGGCTTCACGTCAGCCACCACTGCAACAGTCCATTGTCATATATTTAGGCCCAGCACCCAGGCAGAGGAGAGAGGTCCCGTAACAGAGGATCTGGCTTCATGTCAGCAGAGAATCAGTCTTCATGTCATAGCAGAGAATCAGGCTTCACGTCACCCACCACTGCAACAGTCCATTTTCATAAATTTAGGCCCAGCACCCAGGCAGAGGAGAGAGGTCCCGTAACAGACGATCTGGCTTCATGTCAGCAGAGAATCAGTCTGCATGTCATAGCAGAGAATCAGGCTTCACGTCAGCCACCACTGCAACAGTCCATTGGCATAATTTAGGCCTAGCACCCAGGCAGAGGAGAGAGGTCCCGTAACAGACAATCTGGCTTCATGTCAGCAGAGAATCAGTCTGCATGTCATAGCAGAGAATCAGGCTTCACGTCACCCACCACTGCAACAGTCCATTTTCATAAATTTAGGCCCAGCACCCAGGCAGAGGAGAGAGGTCCCGTAACAGAGGATCTGGCTTCATGTCAGCAGAGAATCAGTCTGCATGTCATAGCAGAGAATCAGGCTTCACGTCACCCACCACTGCAACAGTCCATTTTCATATATTTAGGCCCAGCACCCAGGCAGAGGAGAGAGGTCCCGTAACAGAGGATCTGGCTTCATGTCAGCAGAGAATCAGTCTGCATGTCATAGCAGAGAATCAGGCTTCACGTCAGCCACCACTGCAACAGTCCATTGGCATATATTTAGGCCTAGCACACAGGCAGAGGAGAGAGGTCCCGTAACAGACAATCTGGCTTCATGTCAGCAGAGAATCAGTCTTCATATCATAGCAGAGAATCAGGCTTCACGTCAGCCACCACTGCAACAGTCCATTGTCATATATTTAGGCCCAGCACCCAGGCAGAGGAGAGAGGTCCCGTAACAGAGGATCTGGCTTCATGTCAGCAGAGAATCAGTCTTCATGTCATAGCAGAGAATCAGGCTTCACGTCACCCACCACTGTAAGAGTCCATTTTCATAAATTTAGGCCCAGCACCCAGGCAGAGGAGAGAGGTCCCGTAACAGACGATCTGGCTTCATGTCAGCAGAGAATCAGTCTGCATGTCATAGCAGAGAATGAGGCTTCACGTCACCCACCACTGCAACAGTCCATTTTCATAAATTTAGGCCCAGCACCCAGGCAGAGGAGAGAGGTCCCGTAACAGAGGATCTGGCTTCATGTCAGCAGAGAATCAGTCTGCATGTCATAGCAGAGAATCAGGCTTCACGTCAGCCACCACTGCAACAGTCCATTGTCATAAATTCAGGCCCAGCACCCAGGCAGAGGAGAGAGGTCCCGTAACAGACAATCTGGCTTCATGTCACCAGAGAATCAGTCTGCATGTCATAGCAGAGAATGAGGCTTCACGTCAGCCACCACTGCAACAATCCATTGGCATATATTTAGGCCTAGCACACAGGCAGAGGAGAGGTTCATTCAACTTTGGGTAGCCTTGCAATATAATGGTAAAATGAAAATAAAAATAGGATTGAATGAGGAAGTGCCCTGGAGTCCAATAATATATGGTTATGGGGAGGTAGTTAATGTCTAATCTGGACAAGGGACGGACAGGTCCTGTGGGATCCATGCCTGGTTCATTTTTATGAACGTCAGCTTGTCCACATTGGCTGTAGACAGGCGGCTGCGTTTGTCTGTAATGACGCCCCCTGCCGTGCTGAATACACGTTCAGACAAAACGCTGGCTGCCGGGCAGGCCAGCACCTCCAAGGCATAAAAGGCTAGCTCTGGCCACGTGGACAATTTAGAGACCCAGAAGTTGAATGGGGCCGAACCATCAGTCAGTACGTGGAGGGGTGTGCACACGTACTGTTCCACCATGTTAGTGAAATGTTGCCTCCTGCTAACACGTTGCGTATCAGGTGGTGGTGCAGTTAGCTGTGGCGTGTTGACAAAAGTTTTCCACATCTCTGCCATGCTAACCCTGCCCTCAGAGGAGCTGGCCGTGACACAGCTGCCTTGGCGACCTCTTGCTCCTCCTCTGCCTTGGCCTTGGGCTTCCACTTGTTCCCCTGTGACATTTGGGAATGCTCTCAGTAGCGCGTCTACCAACGTGCGCTTGTACTCGCGCATCTTCCTATCACGCTCCAGTGCAGGAAGTAAGGTGGGCACATTGTCTTTGTAGCGTGGATCCAGCAGGGTGGCAACCCAGTAGTCCGCACAGGTTAAAATGTGGGCAACTCTGCTGTCGTTGCGCAGGCACTGCAGCATGTAGTCGCTCATGTGTGCCAGGCTGCCCAGGGATAAGGACAAGCTGTCCTCTGTGGGAGGCGTATCGTCATCGTCCTGCCTTTCCCCCCAGCCACGCACCAGTGATGGACCCGAGCTGCGTTGGGTGCCACCCCGCTGTGACCATGCTTCATCCTCATCCTCCTCCACCTCCTCCTCATCCTCGTCCTCCTCGTCCTCCAGTAGTGGGCCCTGGCTGGCCACATTTGTACCTGGCCTCTGCTGTTGCCAAAAACCTCCCTCTGAGTCACTTCGAAGAGACTGGCCTGAAAGTGCTAAAAATGACCCCTCTTCCTCCTCCTCCTCCTCCTCCTCCTGGGCCACCTCCTCTTCCATCATCGCCCTAAGTGTTTTCTCAAGGAGACATAGAAGTGGTATTGTAACGCTGATAACGGTGTCATCGCCACTGGCCATGTTGGTGGAGTACTCGAAACAGCGCAACAGGGCACACAGGTCTCGCATGGAGGCCCAGTCATTGGTGGTGAAGTGGTGCTGTTCTGTAGTGCGACTGACCCGTGCGTGCTGCAGCTGAAACTCCACTATGGCCTGCTGCTGCTCGCACAGTCTGTCCAGCATGTGCAAGGTGGAGTTCCACCTGGTGGGCACGTCGCATATGAGGCGGTGAGCGGGAAGGCCGAAGTTACGCTGTAGCGCAGACAGGCGAGCAGCAGCAGGATGTGAACGCCGGAAGCGCGAACAGACGGCCCGCACTTTATGCAGCAGCTCTGACATGTCGGGGTAGTTGTGAATGAACTTCTGCACCACCAAATTCAGCACATGCGCCAAGCAAGGGATGTGCGTCAAATTGGCTAGTCCCAGAGCTGCAACGAGATTTCGCCCATTATCACACACCACCAGGCCGGGCTTGAGGCTCACCGGCAGCAACCACTCGTCGGTCTGTTGTTCTATACCCCGCCACAACTCCTGTGCGGTGTGGGGCCTGTCCCCCAAACATATGAGTTTCAGAATGGCCTGCTGACGTTTACCCCGGGCTGTGCTGAAGTTGGTGGTGAAGGTGTGTGGCTGACTGGATGAGCAGGTGGAAGAAGAGGAGGAGGAAGCCGAGAAGGAGGAGGTGGCAACAGGAGGCAAAGAATGTTGCCCTGCGATCCTTGGCGGCGGAAGGACGTGCGCCAAACAGCTCTCCGCCTGGGGCCCAGCTGCCACTACATTTACCCAGTGTGCAGTTAGGGAGATATAGCGTCCCTGGCCGTGCTTACTGGTCCACGTATCTGTGGTTAGGTGGACCTTGCCACAGATGGCGTTGCGCAGTGCACACTTGATTTTATCGGATACTTGGTTGTGCAGGGAAGGCACGGCTCTCTTGGAGAAGTAGTGCCGGCTGGGAACAACATACTGTGGGACAGCAAGCGACATGAGCTGTTTGAAGCTGTCTGTGTCCACCAGCCTAAATGACAGCATTTCATAGGCCAGTAGTTTAGAAATGCTGGCATTCAGGGCCAGGGATCGAGGGTGGCTAGGTGGGAATTTACGCTTTCTATCAAATGTTTGTGAGATGGAGAGCTGAACGCTGGCGTGTGACATGGTTGAGACGCTTGGTGACGGAGGTGGTGGTGGTGGTGTTGGTGGTACATCCCCTGTTTGCTGGGCGGCAGGTGCCAACGTTCCTCCAGAGGCGGAGGAAGAGGCCGAGGCGGCAGCAGCAGAATAGGCCGAGGCGGCAGCAGCAGAAGAGGTAGCAGGGGGAGCCTGAGTGACTTCCTTGGTTTTAAGGTGTTTACTCCACTGCAGTTCATGCTTTGCATGCAGGTGCCTGGTCATGCAGGTTGTGCTCAGGTTCAGAACGTTAATGCCTCGCTTCAGGCTCTGATGGCACAGCGTGCAAACCACTCGGGTCTTGTCGTCAGCACATTGTTTGAAGAAGTGCCATGCCAGGGAACTCCTTGAAGCTGCCTTTGGGGTGCTCGGTCCCAGATGGCGGCGGTCAGTAGCAGGCGGAGTCTCTTGGCGGCGGGTGTTCTGCTTTTGCCCACTGCTCCCTCTTTTGCTACGCTGTTGGCTCGGTCTCACCACTGCCTCTTCCTCCGAACTGTGAAAGTCAGTGGCACGACCTTCATTCCATGTGGGGTCTAGGACCTCATCGTCCCCTGCATCGTCTTCCACCCAGTCTTGATCCCTGACCTCCTGTTCAGTCTGCACACTGCAGAAAGACGCAGCAGTTGGCACCTGTGTTTCGTCATCATCAGAGACATGCTGAGGTGGTATTCCCATGTCCTCATCATCAGGAAACATAAGTGGTTGTGCGTCAGTGCATTCTATGTCTTTCACCGCTGGGGAAGGGCTAGGTGGATGCCCTTGGGAAACCCTGCCAGCGGAGTCTTCAAACAGCATAAGAGACTGCTGCATAACTTGAGGCTGAGACAGTTTCCCTGGTATGCATGGGGGTGATGTGACAGACTGATGGGGTTGGTTTTCAGGCGCCATCTGTGCGCTTTCTGCAGAAGACTGGGTGGGAGATAATGTGAACGTGCTGGATCCACTGTCGGCCACCCAATTGACTAATGCCTGTACCTGCTCAGGCCTTACCATCCTTAGAACGGCATTGGGCCCCACCATATATCGCTGTAAATTCTGGCGGCTACTGGGACCTGAGGTAGTTGGTACACTAGGACGTGTGGATGTGGCAGAACGGCCACGTCCTCTCCCAGCACCAGAGGGTCCACTAACACCACCACGACCATGTCCACGTCCGCGTCCCTTACTAGATGTTTTTCTCATTGTTATGGTTCACCACAACAACAAATATATTATTTGGCCCAATGTATTGTATTCAAATTCAGCGGGATATAAATTTGAGGCCTAGTATTTAGGCGCTGGGTGACCGGTATGGATTTAGTGACAGAATTAGACTTGGAAATGCACAGAAGCGTGTGTGTGAAGTTATTCTGAATGACCCTATGTGCACCTTCAATATGATCTACCCTTTTAGGGATAGATTTCAAATAGCTCTGATATAGCAGAAACGACTAAATTATGAAATTGCTAAATTGGGAATTGTATTTCAACCCAGAACAAAAAATGTGCTTTGACGGACACTAAATAACTTTCCCAGCCACAACAGGACAGCGGTAACGAGAGATTTAGCGGGATATAAATTTGAGGCCTAGTATTTAGGCGCTGGGTGACAGGTATGGGTTTAGTGACAGAATTAGATTTGGAAATGCACAGTAGCGGGTGTGTGAAGTTATTCTGAATGACCCAATGTGCACCTTGAATATTATATACCCTTTTAGGGATAGATTTCAAATAGCTCTGATATAGCAGAAACCACTAAATTATGAAATTGCTAAATTGGGAATTGTATTTCAACCCAGAACAAGAAATGTGCTTGAACGGACACTAAATAACTCGCCCAGCTACAGCACTAAGGACAGATTTAGCGGGATATAAATTTGAGGCCTAGTATTTAGGCGCTGGGTGACAGGTATGGGTTTAGTGCCAGAATTAGACTTGGAAATACACAGTAGCGGGTGTGTGTGAAGTTATTCTGAATGACCCAATGTGCACCTTGAATATTATATACCCTTTTAGGGATAGATTTCAAATAGCTCTGATATAGCAGAAACCACTAAATTATGAAATTGCTAAATTGGGAATTGTATTTCAACCCAGAACAAAAAATGTGCTTTGACGGACACTAAATATCTTGCCCAGCAACAACAGTACAGCGGTAACGAGAGATTTAGCAGGATATAAATTTGAGGCCTAGTATTTAGGCGCTGGGTGACAGGTATGGGTTTAGTGACAGAATTAGACTTGAAAATACACAGTAGCGGGTGTGTGTGAAGTTATTCTGAATGACCCAATGTGCACCTTGAATATTATATACCCTTTTAGGGATAGATTTCAAATAGCTCTGATATAGCAGAAACCACTAAATTATGAAATTGCTAAATTGGGAATTGTACTTCAACCCAGAACAAAAAATGTGCTTTGACGGACACTAAATATCTTTCCAAGCAACAACAGTACAGCGGTAACGAGAGATTTAGCAGGATATAAATTTGAGGCCTAGTATTTAGGCGCTGGGTGACAGGTATGGGTTTAGTGACAGAATTAGACTTGGAAATACACAGTAGCGGGTGTGTGTGAAGTTATTCTGAATGACCCAATGTGCACCTTGAATATTATATACCCTTTTAGGGATAGATTTCAAATAGCTCTGATATAGCAGAAACCACTAAATTATGAAATTGCTAAATTGGGAATTGTACTTCAACCCAGAACAAAAAATGTGCTTTGACGGACACTAAATAACTTTCCCAGCTACAACAGGACAGCGGTAACGAGAGATTTAGCGGGATATAAATTTGAGGCCTAGTATTTAGGCGCTGGGTGACAGGTATGGGTTTAGTGACAGAATTAGACTTGGAAATACACAGTAGCGGGTGTGTGTGAAGTTATTCTGAATGACCCTATGTGCACCTTCAATATGATCTACCCTTTTAGGGATAGATTTCAAATAGCTCTGATATAGCAGAAACCACTAAATTATGAAATTGCTAAATTGGGAATTGTATTTCAACCCAGAAGAAAAAATGTGCTTTGACGGACACTAAATAACTTTCCCAGCTACAACAGGACAGCGGTAACGAGAGATTTAGCAGGATATAAATTTGAGGCCTAGTATTTAGGCGCTGGGTGACAGGTATGGGTTTAGTGACAGAATTAGACTTGAAAATACACAGTAGCGGGTGTGTGTGAAGTTATTCTGAATGACCCAATGTGCACCTTGAATATTATATACCCTTTTAGGGATAGATTTCAAATAGCTCTGATATAGCAGAAACCACTAAATTATGAAATTGCTAAATTGGGAATTGTACTTCAACCCAGAACAAAAAATGTGCTTTGACGGACACTAAATATCTTTCCAAGCAACAACAGTACAGCGGTAACGAGAGATTTAGCAGGATATAAATTTGAGGCCTAGTATTTAGGCGCTGGGTGACAGGTATGGGTTTAGTGACAGAATTAGACTTGAAAATACACAGTAGCGGGTGTGTGTGAAGTTATTCTGAATGACCCAATGTGCACCTTGAATATTATATACCCTTTTAGGGATAGATTTCAAATAGCTCTGATATAGCAGAAACCACTAAATTATGAAATTGCTAAATTGGGAATTGTACTTCAACCCAGAACAAAAAATGTGCTTTGACGGACACTAAATAACTTTCCCAGCTACAACAGGACAGCGGTAACGAGAGATTTAGCGGGATATAAATTTGAGGCCTAGTATTTAGGCGCTGGGTGACCGGTATGGATTTAGTGACAGAATTAGACTGGGATATGGCCAAAAAATAACCACACTATTGCTGGTTAAATGCACTTGGTGACGGGCGCAGCTTGCCCCTGATGTAGTATATGGCCAAAAAATGAACAGACTATTGCTGGTTAAATGCACTTGGTGTCACAGCTTGACCAACCACACTACTGAGGGTTAAATGCACTTGGTGACGGGCGCAGCTTGCCCCTGATGTAGTATATGGCCAAAAAATAAACAGACTATTGCTGGTTAAATGCACTTGGTGTGACAGCTTCACCCTGATGTAGGCTTTAGCCAGAAAACAACCACACCATTGAGGGTTAAATGCACTTGGTGACAGGCGCAGCTTGCCCCTGATTTTGTATATGGCCAAAAAATGAACAGACTATTGCTGGTTAAATGCACTTGGTGTGACAGCTTCACCCTGATGTAGGCTTTAGCCAAAAAACAACCACACCATTGAGGGTTAAATGCACTTGGTGACAGGCGCAGCTTGCCCCTGATTTTGTATATGGCCAAAAAATGAACAGACTATTGCTGGTTAAATGCACTTGGTGTGACAGCTTCACCCTGATGTAGGCTTTAGCCAAAAAACAACCACACCATTGAGGGTTAAATGCACTTGGTGACAGGCGCAGCTTGCCCCTGATTTTGTATATGGCCAAAAAATGAACAGACTATTGCTGGTTAAATGCACTTGGTGTGACAGCTTCACCCTGATGTAGGCTTTAGCCAAAAAACAACCACACCATTGAGGGTTAAATGCACTTGGTGACAGGCGCAGCTTGCCCCTGATTTTGTATATGGCCAAAAAATGAACAGACTATTGCTGGTTAAATGCACTTGGTGTGACAGCTTCACCCTGATGTAGGCTTTAGCCAAAAAACAACCACACCATTGAGGGTTAAATGCACTTGGTCGCAGCTTGTGCTGGCGCACCACAAGACACAAAATGGCCGCCGATCACCCCAGAAAAATGTGACTGACAAACGGTCTGGGCAGCCTAAAAACAGTGAGCAATTGAGGATCAGCAGCTCAATGATCCACAGCTGCAGATCGATCAGTTAATCAAGTCCTTTGGAGGAGTTAATCTGCCTAATCTCGCCCTACTGTCGCAGCCGCAACCTCTCCCTACGCTAATCAGAGCAGAGTGACGGGCGGCGCTATGTGACTCCAGCTTAAATAGAGGCTGGGTCACATGGTGCTCTGGCCAATCACAGCCATGCCAATAGTAGGCATGGCTGTGATGGCCTCTTGGGGCAAGTAGTATGACGCTTGTTGATTGGCTGCTTTGCAGCCTTTCAAAAAGCGCCAAGAAAGCGTCACAAAAGCGCGAAGAAAGCGACGAACACCGAACCCGAACCCGGACTTTTACGAAAATGTCCGGGTTCGGGTCCGTGTCACGGACACCCCAAAATTCGGTACGAACCCGAACTATACAGTTCGAGTTCGCTCATCCCTAGTTGGGAAATGTATTTTGGGGTGTCATTTTACATATACCCATGCTGGGTGAGAGAAATATCTTGGCAAAAGAAAACTTTTCCCTTTTTTTTATACAAAGTTGGCATTTGACCAAGATATTTATCTCACCCAGCATGGGTATATGTAAAATGACACCCCAAAACACATTCCCCAACTTCTCCTTAGTACGGCGATACCACATGTGTGACACTTTTTTGCAGCCAAGGTGGGCAAAGGGGCACACATTCCAAAGAGCACCTTTCGGATTTTGCAGGCCATTTTTTACACATTTTGATTGCAAACTACTTCTCACACATATGGGCCCCTAAATTGCCAGTGCAGTATAACTACGCCACAAGTGACCCCATTTTGGAAAGAAGACACCCCAAGGTATTCCGTGAGGGGCATGGCGAGTTCCTAGAATTTTTTATTTTTTGTCACAAGTTAGCGGAAAATGATGATTTTTTTTTTTTCCTTACAAAGTCTCATATTCCACTAACTTGTGACAAAAAATAAAAACTTCCATAAAATCAGTATGCCCATCACAAAATACCTTGGGGTGTATTCTTTCCAAAATGGGGTCACTTGTGGGGTAGTTATACTGCCCTGGCAATTTAGGGTCCCATATGTGTGAGAAGTAGTTTGCAATCAAAATGTGTAAAAAATGGCCTGCAAAATCCGAAAGGTGCTCTTTGGAATGTGTGCCCCTTTGCCCACCTTGGCTGCAAAAAAGTGTCACACATCTGGTATCACCGTACTCAGGAGAAGTTGGGGAATGTGTTTGGGGGTGTCATTTTACATATACCCATGCTGGGTGAGATAAATATCTTGGTCAAATGCCAACTTTGTATTAAAAAAATGGGAAAAGATGTCTTTTGCCAAGATATTTCTCTCACCCAGCATAGGTATATGTAAAATGACACCCCAAAACACATTCCCCAACTTCTCCCGAGTACAGTGATACTTGATGTGTGACACTTTATTGCAGCCTAGATGGGCAAAGGGGCACACATTCCAAAGAGCACCTTTCGGATTTCACCGGTCATTTTTTACAGATTTTGATTGCAAACTACTTCTCACGCATATTGGCCCCTAGAATGCCAGGGCAGTATAACTACCCCACAAGTGACCCCATTTTGGAAAGAAGACACCCCAAGGTATTCTGTGAGGGGCATGGCGAGTTCCTAGAATTTTTTATTTTTTGTCACAAGTTAGTGGAAAATGATGATTTTTTTTTTTTCCTTACAAAGTCTCATATTCCACTAACTTGCGACAAAAAATAAAAAATTCGAGGAATTCACCATGCCCCTCACAGAATACCTTGGGGTGTCTTCTTTCCAAAATTGGGTCACTTGTGGGGTAGTTATACTGCCCTGGCATTCTAGGGGCCCATATGCGTGAGAAGTAGTTTGCAATCAAAATCTGTAAAAAATGACCGGTGAAATCCGAAAGGTGCTCTTTGGAATGTGTGCCCCTTTGCCCACCTAGGCTGCAATAAAGTGTCACACATCAAGTATCACTGTACTCGGGAGAAGTTGGGGAATGTGTTTTGGGGTGTCATTTTACATATACCTATGCTGGGTGAGAGAAATATCTTGGCAAAAGACATCTTTTCCCATTTTTTTAATACAAAGTTGGCATTTGACCAAGATATTTATCTCACCCAGCATGGGTATATGTAAAATGACACCCCCAAACACATTCCCCAACTTCTCCTGAGTACGACGATACCACATGTGTGACACTTTTTTTCAGCCTAGATGCGCAAAGGTGCCCAAATTCCTTTTAGGAGGGCATTTTTAGACATTTGGATCCCAGACTTCTTCTCACGCTTTAGGGCCCCTAAAAAGCCAGGGCAGTATAAATACCCCACATGTGACCCCACTTTGGAAAGAAGACACCCCAAGGTATTCAATGAGGGGCCTGGCGAGTTCCTTAAACTTTTTTTATTTTGGCATAAGTTAGCGGAAATTGATTTTTATTTTATTTTTTCTCACAAAGTCTCACTTTCCACTAACTTGGGACAAAAATTTCAATATTTCATGGACTCAATATGCCCCTCAGCGAATACTTTGGGGTGTCTTCTTTCCAAAATGGGGTCAGTTGTGGGGTGTTTGTACTGCCCTGGCATTTGAGGGTCTCCGCAATCATTACATGTATGGCCAGCATTAGGAGTTTCTGCTATTCTCCCTATATTGAGCATACAGGTAATGAGATTTTTTTTTTCCGTTCAGCCTCTGGGCTGAAAGAAAAAAATGAACGGCACAGATTTCTTCATTCGCATCGATCAATGTGGATGAAAAAATCTCTGCCTAAAAAAACAGGAGGGGAAAGGCGTCTGCCAGGACATAGGAGCTCCGCCCAACATCCATACCCACTTAGCTCGTATGCCCTAGCAAACCAGATTTCTCCATTCACATCAATTGATGTGGATGAATAAATCATTGCCGGTATTCTATTTTTTTTATATACAAAGTGTTTGCCAAAGCATAGGAACACCGCCTCTTTCTCAGCTCATATGCCTCGGCAAACGTATCTTTTACTGCAGAGGAGAAATCTCGTCTTGCAGCGCCGCATACACCGACTTGTGTGTAATCTGACAGCAGCGCAATGCGTCTGTCAGAATGCACATCAGTGCTGCAGCTGGTCGATCGGTTGGTCCACCTGGAAGGTAAAAAAAAAATAAAAAATGAAAAAACCAGGCCGCAATGCAATAATTTTATTAACTTTGGAACAGAACATATAAACTTTAACTTTTTGAACTGAACCTTAACATGCTTACTGGTGATTTATTTATTTTTTTATTTATTTTTTTACCTTTATAGAACAAACCTCTCCTTCCCATGGGACAATGTGCAAAGCGCAAATCGCCCAAAGATGTGGCGAAGTGCTATATGCTTTTTGTCCCAGGTGAAAGGAGACGTTTGCAGCAGCTCTGTGTGAATGGGCCCTAATAGCCCTGTGTGCCTGTCCTGGTAAGATGATCCCTATGCTAGGTGTACCTGTGTGTGGTTCTTCCGGAAACTCTCCACTAAGTATAGGGCAGGGTGGTCAGGGCAGTCAGGACAGAAATAGCGGGTGTCACGCCTTATTCCACTCCTGCTACAGAGACGACATCTTTTTCGGGGTGACGGTTGGGTTGAGGTACCGGCAACGACATTGGGGCTAACTACACTGGTGGATGGGGCCACAGAACCTCCTGGGTACAGGAGGTTCTTGATGATCTCTTCCTGAAATTTGAGGAAGGATCGTGTTCTCCCAGCCTTACTGTAGAGAACAAAACTATTATACAGAGCCAATTGAATCAAATATACAGACACCTTCTTATACCAGCGTCTGGTTCTGCGGGAAACTAAATACGGAGCCAACATCTGGTCATTGAAGTCCACCCCTCCCATGTGAAGGTTATAGTCGTGGACTGAGAGGGGCTTTTCAATGACACGGGTTGCTGGCTCAATTTGTATTGTCGTGTCTGCGTGAATGGAGGAGAGCATGTAAACATCACGCTTGTCTCTCCATTTCACCGCGAGCAGTTCTTCGTTACACAAGGCAGCCCTCTTCCCCCTTGCAAGACGGGTGGCAACGAGCCGTTGGGGGAAGCCCGCGCGACTAGTTCGAGCGGTGCCACAGGCGCCAATCTGTTCTAGAAACAAATGCCTGAAGAGGGCCACACTTGTGTAGAAATTGTCCACATAAAAATGGTACCCCTTGCCAAATAAGGGTGACACCAAGTCCCAGACTGTCTTCCCACTGCTCCCCAGGTAGTCAGGGCAACCGACCGGCTCCAGGGTCTGATCTTTTCCCTCATAGACACAAAATTTGTGGGTATAGCCTGTGGCCCTTTCACAGAGCTTATACAATTTGAACCCATACAGGGTGCGATTGCTTGGGATGTATTGTTTGAAGCCAAGGCGCCCGGTAAAATGTATTAGGGACTCGTCTACGCAGATGTTTTGCTCTGGGGTATATAAATCTGCAAATTTCTGGTTGAAATGGTCTATGAGGGGCCAAATTTTGTGGAGCCGGTCAAAAGCTGGGTGGCCTCTGGGACGAGAGGTGCTATTGTCCCTAAAGTGCAGGAAACGCAGGATGGCCTCAAAACGTGCCCTGGACATAGCAACAGAGAACATGGGCATGTGATGAATTGGGTTCGTGGACCAATATGACCGCAATTCATGCTTTTTGGTTAGACCCATGTTGAGGAGAAGGCCCAGAAAAGTTTTAATTTCGGAAACTTGGACTGGTTTCCACCGGAAAGGCTGGGCATAAAAGTTTCCCGGGTTGGCGGTTATAAATTGTGTGGCATACCGGTTTGTTTCGGCCACGACTAAGTCCAAGAGCTCCGCAGTCAAGAACAGCTAAAAAAATCCCAGGGCCGAACCAATCTGAGCTGTCTCAACCCGAACTCCAGACTGGGCTGTGAAAGGAGGAACTACAGGTGTGGCTGAACTTGGGGACTGCCCATCAGGGTTTGCCAGCACCTCAGGGATTCTAGGGGGTCTACGGGCCCATCTTTGCGGTGGCTGCGACGGGGTAACTAATGCATGTGCCACCGTACCAGCTTCAACTGCCCATCTGGTGCTCGCCACTTTGCCATGTTGTACGGCAGTGCTGGTACTAGGTCCAGGGAGGGATGCGCTGCTGGTGTATGCCTCACCACGTAATCCGACAGTGCCAGCCCCACACTGCTGCCCTTGAAACTGGATCCTGCGCAACCTGTGGTCTAGCGACAATGGGCCGTGTACGCCTGGTGCTATCAGGGACCTCAACCTCCTCGTCCGAACTTTGGGTCAGAGTGCCACTGCTTTCTACAGGTTCATATTCTGACCCACTAGATTCGTCAGATGAGGGTTCCCATTCCTCATCCGACTGGGTCAGAAGCCTGTAGGCCTCTTCAGAAGAATACCCCCTGTTTGACATTTGGGCAACTAAATTTAGGGGTATTCCCTGAGACTACTTAAGGAAAAAAGCAAGCCTGTCTTACAAATGGGAGGCTAGCGAAGTACCGGAGGCTGCTGCAGTTGATAAAAAATATCAAAACTGATTTTTTTTATCACCGCAGTGCGTGTAAAGTGAATGTGCAGTGATCAAAAAAATTTTTTTTATGTCACTGCGGTGGGGCGGGTGTGGGCAAACGCACGTGTGGGTGACCGATCAGGCCTGATCGGGCAAACACTGCGTTTTGGGTGGAGGGCGAACTAAAGTGACACTAATACTATTATAGATCTGACTGATCAGTTTTGATCACTTCCAGATACTATAAAAGTACAAATGCTGATTAGCGATACGCTAATCAGCGAATAAGGGACTGCAGTGCGGTGGGCTGGGCGCTAACTGATCCCTAAACTACCTAACCAAGGGGCCTAAACTATCCCTAAAACCTAACAGTCAATACCAGTGAAAAAAAAAGTGACAGTTTACACTGATCACTTTTTTCCTTTCACTAGTGATTGACAGGGGCGATCAAAGGGGTGATCAAAGGGTTAATTGGGGTACAGGGGGGTGATCTGGGGCTAGTGTGTGGTGTTTGGTGTACTCACTGTGAAGCCTGCTCCTCTGCTGGATCCAACCGACGAAAAGGACCAGCAGAGAAGCAGGGCAGCCATATAACAGATCATATTTACTAATATCTGGCCTTTGATCTGTTATCTGGCCTTTGATTGGATTTTTTAAAAATCATCAGCTTGCCAGCCGCGGTCATTGCGCATGCGCGGGCCGGCTAAGCGCGTCATCTCGCGTCTCGCGAGATGACGCGCCAATACGTGACTGTGCGCAGCACTGCCGCCTCCGGACCGCGGATCTGCGTTAGGCGGTCCGGAGGCGGTTAAAGCAGAGATCAGATGAGTCTTTTAGGGCTGTAATGGACACTGAATACACTAGCCTAGCTATCGATTTCCCTATTAAATCAGCAGCAGCTACACTGTCCTTCCTCTCACTAAGACTGCAGCTTCCGAATTAATCTAAAATGAATGCTGTCCACGAGGTGGGAGGGTCGGGTAGGGAGGGTATGCTGATTGGCTGGAATGTGTCTGCTGACTGTGAGGTACAGGGTCAAAGTTTACTCAATGATGACGAATAGGGGGTGGATCGAACATTGCACCGGCTTTTCACCGCCTAATAGTTCGGGACATCTCTAGTGGCCAGTTATGTCCCCCAGTCACGGCGCCCCCCGCTTCCTACTGCATACCTGCGGGTGATGGCACCAGATGGCTAGATTGTCCAGCTTCTGGTCATTCAGAAGATCAATAGATCCTTTTGAAACATCCCCAGTAGGGCTCACCCATCTTCTGTTTAGGGACTGTTTATGACATGGGTGTGTGTGTGGTGCCATGGTGTCTTTGTCTGTACAGATTCTGAGCCTCAGGGGGCCAGTCGGTTTTCTGCTGCAGTCTGAGTGCATGCATTCCGTCACATGCACACGATGATGTCATATCCCTGCACCTTGGATGGGGGAAAGGGGAGAGTGAGAGGGACTTATATATGAGTCCAAGACAAAGGGAAGGTATCTTGGAACTGGACTACAAACAGAAACACATGGGAGAGAACAGCTTCATCACGTGTCCCTGGAGAAGGCCTAATAACCCTGGAAGGGCTAAGTATACCCCTGTAGCAGTAACCCTTCACTGCTGCCCTGATTAACCCCTACCTGTCTAGCCCCTACCTACCCCTAACCCCTTCTCTGCTACCAACACATCAATCCCTATCCCTGCAGGCCCTTTCCTACATTACCCCTTTTACCCTTGCTGTACCCCTGTAACCCTGTCTCTGTGGCCTGCATTTACCCTTGCAGCGCCAACGTTAACCCTTTGTTCATAGGAATAGTTTAGAGCCAGGTTGGTTGGGCTGCTAATGAATGTATGTAAGTATATTGTATAGATATTGTGTGGGGTGGAATTGGGATTGTGTGTAGTGTAGTGTGGTATTATCTGTGTTATAGGTGTTTATTGTAATAATCTTACTGTACTGTGATGTGTGAGTCTATATGTATATTTGTCTATAACTATTGATCTGTAGATATATATATAGTAGATATAGCATATTAGTAGACTATTGTGTAATAAATATTTTATTATTTAAGGGCACGCTGTCTGGTCCATTATTATAGTACAGTAAGGCGCAGTCACGCCTATTTAGGAATATTAATTATTGGTATTGACATAAATATTGGTAATTAATATTCCCCCCTAACATTGGCAAGCTAGGCCCACTGTTGAGCTTTGTTGTCTGTGTTTGGTCTTGGTGTGGGAAGTTGCTTATTCTGTGAATTATCGGGCAAGAGAGAAGCGGTCAGTGGTTTCTGAGCGTCCAGTACTGGATAATTCGGACAGATAAGCACGATTCGTTCTACAGAGCTAGGCACAGACCAAAATCTATAACAGAGAATCTAAATCTTTCTGATTGTTTTTGAGGTGTACTGATATCTTGTCAATTGCTTTGCACGAACGCTGAAAAAATGCTCAAGTGTTGCAAAGAAAGAAGGAGTCATAATCACAGTCACTTGAGGAGATTCATCCAGTCATCCAGCTGGTCGGTAGAAGGCGTTCCTGGTACTAGGGGACGTTCTCCATGCAGCACACAAAAGGACAAGGAAGGACAGCTCCAGAGAAGATGGCCTGTCAACAAACCGTGAGTATGGACTTCCCCATACTGCTACACTTGAGCAAACATGGCACCTCCAACCCCATCATTCCCAACACTTACAAGTCAGCAGAAATGCTGTGGTCCGATTTGTTAGCACAGGCTTGTAGTTATGACAGGCTATGTGTTAACAAACGGATGGTGTTGAATAAGGCCACCAAACGGCTTCAGATGCTAGCCAAACTTGTGCATAAATTTGAGGTTGGCATCTGCAAGCCAAAGGAAGTTGCGCTGGTGTCTCGGTCAACAGAGACAATTCCTCCGACCATTCACTGCCAGTGCTGTGCCGGCAATTCGGACCTGGTTTCGGCATTGGGGGCACAGCTGGCAGAGAATGTACAGTCTACCATAGACCGAGATGCGCAGGTGGCTAGGATAGAGTCAGTTAGTAGAGCCGCAGAGGCAGAAGGAGGAAATTGAGGCTAAGTTGACTCAGTCTTATACTGAGGTCAAGGCCTTTAAGGAGCAGACTGCCTCTACTGACGTGACAGTAGCGAAATTGAAGGCTCAGGTTGTTGTAAGCTCCCAGCTAATGTCTGGCATGTAACAGGTCATTTTTCTTAAGGTCAGGGCCAGAAAAGGGGGGAGATTAGTCTGTAACAGGCCGAATCTCCCAAAATCCGAGCCTGTACAGACTAACAGAGATTTTTCCCTGACTTTGGGAAAAAGAACTGTTGTGAAGAGTGCGTCCCTGAGAATGGAACAGTACAGGAAAAGGGACCACGGTTGCAGTGTAGATGGACCTACGCCATGCAGGGCAAAAATCTAATGTTTTTCATGTGGAGGTCATATAGCGAAGCACTGCAAAACAAGTAAGAACAAAGGAAATCAGCTTGAGTACACATGAGTGGACAGGGATACAGTGCCATCAATTACTAGATGGTGCTTCATCCACAGCTCCCCTCGGTTATCCTTACTTAGTAAAGTACCCATCCTGATCTGTTGGTGCAGAGGGATGCGGAGACGCACTAGGGTGTTCGCTCACCAGTGTTGGGATAACAAGGGGTCCTGTAAGAGGTCAGCCCAATACCTTTCTCTACTCATGGATCAAAGGTATTGGTGCTGGGTAGGAAAATTAACTGCACCGTGAGGGGAAATCCCCCAGGAGCGCGTGGTATTTTCTTCTATTCTAGGTGTTTGAAACGGAGCAGAGGAAAAATACCCAGATGACTGTTATCTGCCCTGACATTCTTGTGAGGCTCCAGAGGATCCCACTGGATTTTGGCAGTTTAGCGACCTTTGTACAGGAGACAGAGAACTGTGGCACAATCCAGCGGGAGCATTCTCATTGCGCTGGAGAAAGATTTGATTGTGTTCGGGTGGAAGAGCGATTACAGTACAGTTTCTTCTGGTTCTGGTCAACATCATCCACTTGGGACTGTGTCTAATGTACCGGAGGGTCAAGAGACTTGGGGACCAATCAAAGCAGAACCAGACAGAACTTTACAAACTCAACCGCCGGAGGCTCAGGACTTAATCTCACCAAAGTCCTGGAGCCAAAAATCCAAGAGACATGACAGTTCATGTGGGGGTCCAGGATGAAAAATCTCAAATTATCCTGAGACCCCATGGAGTGGAAAATTTTCCTATGAGGTTTTGGGATGTAAATATGCCATCCTGAGACCTCATAGTATTGTTTACAAATGTCCTTGGGTTTAGGTGGGTTGGGGAGGGGAACTGTGTATGTGTTTTGTGCGAATGGGGACAACAGAAGTGCACACTAGGGACAGGCCCCCTCTGTTCGCCATTTGCCACCTTGAACCCAGGAACGGTGAAGTTCATAAGGGAAGGACTGTATGGGTAGTGTGGCGGAGTTATTTCCCACAGGTAGAATTTAGATACCATGACATCATCTCACTTAATGAAAAATCTGACCTGCCTTGTAAAGACCTACTCATCTGTCCATGAACCGCACTCATCCTTCAATCAAGACGGAACAAGGGATGTCGGACGAAAGTCTTGCTTAAAGAAAGTTGGCGCAGATGGAAAATTGAGACTGAGGGTAAACCCGCTCCAGGTTCCTTGGGGGTGGACGACACCTGAAGATCGGCATTAATACCGAGAGACTGTGGGGGTGTGATCACTCCAAACTTATTGGGGGTGGCCGACACTGGAAGATGGTTCCCTGAAAGAAAGGCCTGTTCTGTGAGGGTCAATCCGCTCCGCAAGTCAGGAAAAGACGATAGTAGGAGGGGCTGATACCGGAAGATGGAAGCAAAAGAAGTCCAGAAATTTCCTGCGAAAAGAAGACCATGGTATATCCTGTGGATGGGGAGGCTGGTTACGGTGAAGAGCAGGTCGGCAGAAGTAGGTCTGGATAGGTGATGTCTATGTACCTAAGGACCAAAGTGTACTCCAGTTCTTCCTGAACTGTCACCAAGAGTGGGGTTAAGGGGACAAATACATCCTAACCCTTCCCTCAAGTTATTGTCGTGTAATTCGACAACAGGGAGATTGTAGAGGGAAGTCAGGTGGGCGTATGTATATTGATATATATATGTATCTGCCCCTTCTTTGATATGTGTATATATGTATATATATGGGCCCCTTTATATGGCCAATAGGAATATATATTTCCTGTATGGCTGTGTATATATTGGCCCTGTAATGCTGCCCATTCATTCACCCAGTTTTGTATGTATGTGTATATGTTTATAGATGTGCCCCAAGCATCTGTGGATATATATATATATATATATATATATATATAGTACAGACCAAAAGTTTGGACACACCTTCTCATTCAAAGAGTTTTCTTTATTTTCATGACTATGAAAATTGTAGATTCACACTTGTCATGGTCTTACCTTCTTGCTGTTCTCCTTCATTTGACATGTGCTGGCGGCCATCTTGGTTTCTGGGTTTCTTGTAGCCTCCCACCCTGCGGCTTCTCCTTCCCACTGGGAGGAGCTGGATGCCTAGCTCATATATATAGGAGGTCTGTGGCTTCAGTTCCTTGCTTGGTCCTCCTGTGTTCACATGCTTCTAAGACTGCTGCTGCTTCTGGTTCCTGATCCTGGCTTCGTCTGACTACCCTGCTGGTTCCTGATCCAGGCTTCGTCTGACTACCCTTCTGGTTCCTGGCCTCTGGCTTCGCAAGACCCTGCTTCGGTTTTGCCATCCGTTTGGACTTTTGCCTTACAGCTTGATTTTCAATAAAGCCTTCTTATTTCCATTTACCTCTTGTTGTACGTCTGGTTCATGGTTCCTTGACATTAGGACCAAGCCATGAATTCTGATGGTACAGGGCCATCCTCGCTACCTACGCTGGTTGCCAGACTTGATCAGCAGGATCACCTGTTGGGTCGGTTCGCTGTGGCGTTGCAAACCCTGCTTGAACGCACGGCTCATTTAGCTTCCGTTGCCGATGGGTCGGTTGTCGCTCCTGGGCCCGCTCCTACTGCCGCTCCGGTTGTTGCGCCAGAGTCTACCCCGACACCTGTTGCTGCGCCTGCGGTGTTTCGGGGTATGACCGGTTCTGCCCCCCTTCCACAGCGCTTTGGGGGAGAGCCAACTCAGTGCCGAGGTTTCCTTAACCAGGTGGGCATTTATTTCGAGTTGCTGCCACATGCCTTTCCTACTGAGAGATCAAAGGTGGGCTTCTTGATCTCGCTGCTCTCGGACAAGGCCTTGGCCTGGGCCAGCCCTTTATGGGAGAACAACAATCCGGTGGTTGCCGAGTTTTCCGGTTTTGTTGCTTCTCTTCGGAAGGTATTCGATGTGCCGGCTCGTGCTGCCTCTGCTGCGAAGCTCCTTATGTCCATCAGACAGGGTTCACGATCCGTAGCTGAATACGCCATTGAGTTTCGTACCCTGGCAGCAGAGGTGGGCTGGAATAATGAGGCTCTGGTCGCTGCTTTCTCTCATGGTCTCTCGGATGCCTTGAAGGATGAGGTTGCAGCTAAGGACCTACCAGTGGAGCTCGAGTCTCTTATTTCTTTCCTGATTTTGATTGACACCAGACTCAGGGAGAGACCTTCCTTTAAGGAGAGCCTGCGGAGGTCTTCTAACAGATTGGCGCCTACGTTTGCTGTCCCATCCGTGCCTCCCTCTCCTCCCACGCCTCCTGGGGATGACTTGTCTGGGGGTGAACCCATGCAGCTGGGGTTTGCTCGCCTGTCCGAGGGGGAGAGGGTACTCCGGAGACGCGAGGGCCGATGCATGTACTGTGGTCTCGGTGGGCATTTTCGGTTGGCATGCCCGAACCGTCCGGGAAACGCTCGCACCTGAGATCCTGTCGGGGGCAGATCTTGGGTGGAGTCTCCTCGTCCCCAGTTTCCCGTGTTGACAAACCACTGATTACTGTTGTCCTCTCCTGGGTCGGGGGCTCGGTGACGACCCAGGCGTTGGTGGACTCTGGTGCTGGTGGTTTGTTCATTGATAGTGTGTTCGCTGCCGCCAATTCCATTCCTCTGCAGCCTCGAGGTTCCCCACTGGCTCTTGAGGCGATAGACGGCAGACCCCTTCTGCTGCCACACGTGACTCATGAGACCCTTCCAGTGGGGATGGCCATTGGTGCCGTTCACAGAGAGTCGGTCTGTCTCCAGGTTATTTCGTCTCCACACTACTCGGTGGTCTTGGGGTACCCCTGGCTCCAGAAGCATAATCCGACTTTCGATTGGAGATCGGCCGAGATCCTCTCGTGGTCACCGCAGTGTGGGGCTAGTTGCATCCATGGGCCTGTCAAGTTGCTGTGTACTTCCTCGGACTCTCTGTTGCCTCCTGAATACGAGGAGTACCGGGATGTATTCGATAAGGTGCGTGTGGTTGCCCTACCTCCGCACCGCCCATACGATTGTGCCATAGAGTTACAATCTGGTGCCATTCCTCCTCGTGGCAAAGTCTATCCACTGTCGGTAGCGGAGAATGAGGCCATGGAGGAGTACGTGAGGGAGGCGCTTTCACGCGGACACATTCGCAAATCCTCGTCCCCGGCAGGGGCTGGATTTTTCTTTGTGAAAAAGAAGGGCGGTGAGTTGAGGCCTTGCATCGATTACAGGGGTCTCAATCGCATCACGATCAAGAACGCTTACCCGATACCCTTGATTTCCGAGCTGTTCGATCGCCTCAAAGGGGCCACGGTCTTTACCAAACTCGACCTGAGGGCGGCATATAACCTGGTAAGGATCAAGGCGGGCGATGAGTGGAAGACCGCGTTTAACACCAGGACCGGTCATCATGAATCCTTGGTTATGCCCTTTGGGTTGTGCAATGCGCCCGCAGTCTTCCAGGAATTCATCAACGATGTTTTCCGTGACCTGTTGCAGCAGTGTGTGGTGGTCTATTTGGATGACATCTTGGTATATTCTGAATCCATGGAGGCCCACATTCTGGATGTCAGACGAGTGTTGCAACGGTTACGAGAGAACAAGCTGTTCGGTAAGCTTGAGAAATGCGAATTTCACCGATCCCAGGTAACCTTCTTAGGTTACATCATTTGCGCTGAGGGGTTTTCCATGGATCCTGAGAAGGTTTCGGCTGTCTTACAGTGGCCCCAGCCCAGTGGTCTTCGTGCCCTGCAGCGCTTTTTGGGCTTCGCCAATTATTATCGGAAGTTCATCAGGGACTTTTCCATGCTAGCCAAGCCTCTCACGGATCTGACCAGGAAGGGCAGTAATCCCCAGGTCTGGCCGCTCGAGGCCATCCGAGCTTTTGAGGCTCTAAAGTCCGCCTTTGTGTTGGCTCCGATTCTGTCGCATCCCAACCCTGGGTTGCCTTTTGTCCTCGAGGTGGACGCGTCTGAGACGGGAGTAGGCGCCCTTCTGTCTCAGCGTAGAACACCAGAGGGTCCTCTGCTTCCTTGTGGGTTTTACTCCCGGAAACTGTCTTCTGCGGAGTGCAACTATCAGATTGGTGACAGGGAGTTATTGGCCATCGTGCAGGCCCTTAAAGAATGGAGGCACTTGCTCGAGGGCTCGGTGGTTCCGATTCTCATCCTGACGGATCACAAGAATCTGACCTACCTCTCTGAGGCCAAGAGATTGACACCACGTCAGGCCAGATGGGCTCTGTTCTTGTCACGTTTTAATTACGTGGTCTCCTACCTACCCGGTTCCAAGAACATCAGAGCGGATGCCTTATCACGGCAGTACTCCGAGCTGTCCGGGGAGGAGTCGATTCCGACTTCGGTCATACCTCCGAATCAGATCCTGGCCGCCATTCGCACCAGCCTGACCTCTCCCCTGGGTGAGCAGATTTTGGCGGCTCAATCTGGTGCTCCCTCTGGGAGACCCAACGGCAGATGTTTTGTGCCTGAGGAGTTGCGCACTCGGTTGTTGCGAACCTACCATAACTCCAAGGCCGCGGGGCATCCTGGAAAGAATCAGCTGTCCTGGGCTGTTTCACGTCTGTTCTGGTGGCCTTCTCTACGTTCCGACATCGCCGCATATGTAGCGGCATGCTCCGTTTGTGCCCAGAGTAAGTCCCCTCGGCACCTTCCGTTGGGCCTTTTGCAACCCATAGCCACCGGGGAGCGTCCATGGTCACACCTGGGGATGGATTTCATTGTGGACCTCCCTGCATCCCGAGGCCATATGGTCATTCTCATGATTGTGGATCGGTTTTCCAAAATGTGCCACTGTGTTCCTCTCAAGAAGTTACCCTCTGCACAAGAGTTGGCCACGATTTTTGCCAGGGAGGTCTTCCGGTTGCACGGTTTGCCCAAGGAGATTGTGTCGGATCGGGGGAGTCAGTTTGTGTCCAGGTTCTGGCGCGCCTTTTGCTCCCAGTTGGGGATTCATCTCTCTTTCTCCTCGGCCTACCACCCTCAGTCCAATGGGGCCGCAGAACGATCCAATCAGGCCTTGGAGCAATTCCTTCGTTGCTATGTCTCCGATCACCAAGACAATTGGGTTGACCTCCTGCCTTGGGCTGAGTTTGCCAGGAACACGGCGGTGAACTCTTCCTCTGGGACGTCTCCCTTCATGGCCAATTATGGGTTCCAACCTGCCGTGTTACCGGAGGTATTCTCTCCCCAGGATATTCCGGCTGTGGAGGATCACCTTTCCGTCCTACGTGCTTCTTGGGTACAGATCCAGAGGTCCCTTGAGGTCTCTGCGCAGCGCCAGAGACTTCAGGCTGATCGCAGACGAGCGCCCGCTCCTTCCTACCAGGTCGGAGACCGCGTATGGTTGTCCACTCGCAACCTCAACCTTCGAGTGCCCACTCCCAAGCTGGCGCCTCGCTTTGTTGGTCCCTTCCGAGTGCTTCGCAGGGTAAACCCGGTAGCCTATGCCCTTGCGCTTCCTCCTGGCATGCGGATCTCCAACGTGTTTCATGTCTCCCTGTTGAAGCCACTGGTGTGTAATCGTTTCACTTCCTCGGTTCCTCGGCCTCGTCCGGTCCAAGTGGGCAATCGTGAGGAGTATGAGGTGAGCAATATCCTGGACTCACGCCTGGTCCGCGGTCGGGTGCAGTTTTTGGTCCATTGGCGTGGTTATGGTCCAGAGGAGCGTTCCTGGGTTCCCTCCGCAGATGTCCATGCTCCTGCCTTGCTCCGAGCCTTCCACGCACGCTTCCCTCAGAAACCGTTCTTTACTCCGCGGAGGAGGGGCCCTTGAGGGGGAGGTACTGTCATGGTCTTACCTTCTTGCTGTTCTCCTTAGTTTGACATGTGCTGGCGGCCATCTTGGTTTCTGGGTTTCTTGTAGCCTCCCACCCTGCGGCTTCTCCTTCCCACTGGGAGGAGCTGGATGCCTAGCTCATATATATAGGAGGTCTGTGGCTTCAGTTCCTTGCTTGGTCCTCCTGTGTTCACATGCTTCTAAGACTGCTGCTGCTTCTGGTTCCTGATCCTGGCTTCGTCTGACTACCCTGCTGGTTCCTGATCCAGGCTTCGTCTGACTACCCTTCTGGTTCCTGATCCTGGCCTCGTCTGACTACCCTGCTGGTTCCTGATCCAGGCTTCGTCTGACTACCCTTCTGGTTCCTGGCCTCTGGCTTCGCAAGAACCTGCTTCGGTTTTGCCATCCGTTTGGACTTTTGCCTTACAGCTTGATTTTCAATAAAGCCTTCTTATTTCCACTTACCTCTTGTTGTACGTCTGGTTCATGGTTCCTTGACAACACTGAAGGCATCAAAACTATGAATTAACACATGTGGAATTATATACATAACAAAAAAGTGTGAAACAACTGAAAATATGTCATATTCTAGGTTCTTCAAAGTAGCCACCTTTTGCTTTGATTACTGCTTTGCACACTCTTGGCATTCTCTTGATGAGCTTCAAGAGGTAGTCACCTGAAATGGTTTTCACTTCAAAGGTGTGCCCTGTCAGGTTTAATAAGTGGGTTTTTTTGCCTTATAAATGGGGTCGGGACCATCAGTTGCGTTGTGGAGAAGTCAGGTTGATACACAGCTGATAGTCCAACTGAATAGACTGTTAGAATTTGTATTATGGCAAGAAAAAAGCAGCTAAGTAAAGAAAAACGAGTGGCCATCATTACTTTAAGAAATGAAGGTCAGTCAGTCCGAAAAATTGGGAAAACTTTGAAAGTGTCCCCAAGTGCAGTCACAAAAACCATCAAGCGCTACAAAGAAACTGGCTCACATGCGGACCGCTCCAGGAAAGGAAGACCAAGAGTCACCTCTGCTGCGGAGGATAAGTTCATCCGAGTCACCAGCCTCAGAAATTGCAGGTTAACAGCAGCTCAGATTAGAGACCAGGTCAATGCCACACAGAGTTCTAGCAGCAGACACGTCTCTAGAACAACTGTTAGAAGAGACTGTGTGAATCATCTGCCTTCATGGTAGAATATCTGCTAGGAAACCACCATTCCAAAGAGCACCTTTCGGATTTCACAGGCCATTTTTTACAGATTTCGATTTCAAACTAATTCACACGCATTTGGGCCCCTAAAATGCAAGGGCAGTATAACTACCCCACAAGTGACCCCATTTTGGAAAGAAGACACCCCAATGTATTTTGTGATGGGCATAGTGAGTTCATGGAAGTTTTTATTTTTTGTCACAAGTTAGTGGAATATGAGACTTTGTAAGAAAAAAAAAAATCATAATTTTCCGCTAACTTGTGACAAAAAATAAAAAATTCTAGGAACTCGCCATGCCCCTTACGGAATACCTTGGGGTGTCTTATTTCCAAAATGGGGTCACTTGTGGGGTAGTTATACTGCCCTGGCATTTTAGGGGCCCAGATGCGTGAGAAGTAGTTTGAAATCAAAATCTGTAAAAAATGCCCGGTGAAATCCGAAAGGTGCACTTTGGAATGTGGGCCCCTTTGCCCACCTAGGCTGCAAAAAAGTGTCACACATGTGGTATCGCCGTACTCAGGAGAAGTTGGGGAATGTGTTTTTGGGTGTCATTTTATATATACCCATGCTGGGTGAGAGAAATATCTCGGCAAAAGACAACTTTTCCCATTTTGTTATACAAAGTTGGCATTTGACCAAGATATTTATCTCACCCAGCATGGGTATATTTAAAAACACAATCCCCAACTTCTCCTGAGTACGGAGATACCACATGTGTGACACTTTTTTGCCAAAATTCCTTTTTGGAGGGCATTTTTAGACATTTGGATCCCAGACTTCTTCTCACGCTTTAGGGCCCCTAAAAAGCCAGGGCAGTAAAATACCCCACATGTGACCCCATTTTGGAAAGAAGACACCCCAAGGTATTCAATGAGGGGCATGGCGAGTTCATAGAAATTTCTTATTTTTTGCACAAGTTAGCGGAAATTGATTTTATTTTAGTTTTTTCTCACAAAGTCTCAATTTCCGCTAACTTGGGACAAAAATTTCAATCTTTCTTGGACTCAATATGCCCCTCAGCGAATACCTTGGGGTGTCTTCTTTCCAAAATGGTGTCATTTGTGGGGTGTTTGTACTGCCCTGGCATTTGGGGGTCTCCGCAATCATTACATGTAGGGCCAGCATTAGGAGTTTCTGCTATTCTCCTTATATTGAGCATACAGATAATGAGATTTTTTTTTTTCTGTTCAGCCTCTGGGCTGAAAGAAAAAATGAACGGCATCCACATTTCGATCAATGTGTATAAAAAAATCTCTGCCAAAAAAAAGATAAAAGGAGGGGAAAGGCGTCTGACTTAGGAGCTCCGCCCAACATCCATACCCACTTAGCTCGTATGCCCTGGCAAACCAGATTTCTCCATTCACATCAATCGATGTGGATGAATAAATCATTGCCGGGAATTTTTTTTTTTTATATACAAATTGTTTGCCAAAGCATATGAACACCGCCGCCTCCTCAGCTCATATGCCTCGGCAAACATATCTTTTGCTGCAGAGGAGAAATCTCGTCTTGCAGCGCCGCATACACCGACTTTTGTGTAATCTGACAGCAGCACAATGCTTCTGTCAGAATGCACATCAGTGTTGCAGCTAGTCGATCGGTTGGTCCACCTGGAAGGTAAAAAGAAAAAAACAGACCGCAAATAAATTTTATTAACTTTATAATAACATTTGAAAAGAACATATAAACTTTATTAAACTTTTTGAACTGAACGTTAACTTTTTTGCTTACTGGTGATTTTTTTGTTTTACCTTTTATAGGACAAACCTCTCCTTCCCCATGGGACAATGTGCAAAACGCAAATCGCCCAAAGATGTGGCGAAGTACATTATGCACTTTGTCCCAGGTGAAAGGAGAGGATTGCAGCTACTGTGTGTGAATGGGCCCTAATAGCCCTGTGTGCCTGTCCTGTGAGATGCAATCCCTATGCTAAGTGTACCTGTGTGTGGTACTTCCGGAAACACTCCCCTAAGCATAGGGCAGGGTGGTCAGGGCAGTCAGGACAGAAATAGTGGGTGTCACGCCTTATTCCACTCCTGCTACAGACACAACATTTTCTTCGGGGTGGCGGTCGGTTTGAGGTACCAGCAAAGACACTGGACAAATGTTGCTCGTGTAGACGGCTCACTACACTGGTGGATGGGGCCACGGAACCTCCTGGATACAGGAGGTTCTCAATGATCTCTTCCTGAAATTTGAGGAAGGATCCTGTTCTCCCAGCCTTACTGTAGAGAACAAAACTATTATATGCAGCCAATTGAATTAAATATACAGACACCTTCTTATACCAGCGTCTGGTCCTGCGGGAAGGGAGATAAGGAGCCAACATCTGGTCATTGAAGTCCACCCCTCCCATGAGCGAATTATAGTCGTGGACACAGAGGGGCTTTTCAATGACACTGGTTGCTCATTCAATTTGGATTGTCGTGTCTGCGTGAATGGAGGAGAGCATGTAAACGTCACGCTTGTCTCTCCATTTCACCGCAAGCAGTTCTTCGTTACACAAGGCAGCCCTCTCCCCCCTTGCAAGACGGTTGGTAACGAGACGTTGGGGGAAGCCCCGACGACTAGGTCACGCGGTGCCACAGCAGCCAATCTGTTCTAGGAACAAATGCCTGAAGAGGGGCACACTTGTGTAGAAATTGTCCACATAAAGATGGTACCCCTTGCCAAATAAGGGTGACACCAAGTCCCAGACTGTCTTCCCACTGCTCCCCAGGTAGTCAGGGCAACCGACCGGCTCCAGGGTCTGATCTTTACCCTCATCAATCCGAAATTTGTGGGTATAGCCTTTGGCCCTTTCACAGAGCTTATACAATTTGACCCCATACTGGGCGCGCTTGCTTGGGATGTATTGTTTGAAGCCAAGGCGCCCGGTAAAATGTATTAGGGCCTCGTCTACACAGATGTTTTGCTCAGGAGTATACAAATCTGCAAATTTCTGGTTGAAGTGGTCTATGAGGGGCCGAATTTTGTGGAGCCGGTCAAAAGCTGGGTGGCCTCTGGGACGAGAGGTGCTATTGTCACTAAAGTGCAGGAAACGCAGGATGGTCTCAAATCGTGTCCTGGACATGGCAGCAGAGAACATGGGCATGTGATGAAGGGTTCGTGGACCAATATGACCGCAATTCATGCTTTTTGGTTAGACCCATGTTGAGGAGAAGGCCCAGAAATTTTTTTAATTCGGAAACTTGGACGGATTTCCACCGGAAAGACTGGGCATAAAAGCTTCCCGGGTTGGCGGATATAAATTGAGTGTTTCAGCCACAACTAAGTCCAAGAGCTCCGCAGTCAAGAACAGCTCAAAAAATCCCAGGGCTGAACCGATCTGAGCTGTCTCAACCCGAACTCTAGACTGGGCGGTGAAAGGGTAAACTACAGGTGCGGCTGAAGTTGGGAACTGCAAATCAGGGTTTGCCAGCATCTCAGGGACTCTAGGGGGTCTACGGGCCTGTATGTGCGGTGGCTGCGACGGGGTAACTATTGCACGTGCAACCGTACCAGCTTCAACTGCCCTTCTGGTGCTCGCCACTTCACCATGTTGTACGGCAGTGCTGGTACTAGGTCCAGGATGGGCTGCACTGCTGGTGTATGCCTCACCACGTAATCCGACAGTGCCAGCCCCACTCTGCTGCCCTTGAAGCGGATCCTTCGCAACCTGTGGTCTAGCAACACGGGGCCGAGTACGCCTGGTGCTATCAGGGACCTCAACCTCCTCGTCCGAACTTTGGGTCAGACTGCCACTGCTTTCTACAGGTTCCCATTCCTCATCCGACTGGGTAAGAAGCCTGTAGGCCTCTTCAGAAGAATACCCCTTGTTTTCCATTTGGTCAACTAAATTTAGGGGGTATTCTCTGAGTCTACCCAAGAAAAAAAGCAAGCCTGTCTTACAAATTGGAGGCTAGCGAAGTACCGGAGGCCGCTGCGATTGATAAAAAATATCAAAACTGATTTTTTTTATCGCCGCAGCGCTTGTAAAGTGATTGTGCAGTGATCAAAAAAAAGAAAAATTTTTGTCACTGCGCGGGGCGGGTGTGGGTGAACGCACGTGTGGGCAACCGATCAGGCCTGATCGTGCAAACACTGCGTTTTGGGTGGAGGGTGAGCTAAGGTGACACTAATACTATTATAGATCTGACTGATCAGTTCTGATCACTTACAGATACTATAAAAGTGCAAATGCTGATTAGCGATACGCTAATCAGCGAATCAGTGACTGCAGTGCGGTGGGCTGGGCGCTAAACGATCGCTAAACTACCTAACCAAGAGGCCTAAACTATCCTAAAACTATCAGTCAAAACCAGTGAAATACAACTCTAACATTTGCCGGCCCGCGATGCGCATGCGCGGGCCGTCTTTGACTGAAATCTCGCAAGAGGACGTGCTGGCGCGTTCAGGAGGAATTACAGGGCCGCCGCCAGTACGCGATCCGGCGGTCCTGTAGCGGTTAAACAAACACTCATTTGGGCACAAAAAATGTAGTTGGCAGCCTTTGATGCAGATGTCATTGTGAGATACACCCTTAATACATTTGGGTTACATTCAGAGATTTTAAATACCACCAATTGGTGCACCAATATTGAATTCAGGCCTACACTGGTTCAGGCCCTGTGAGATACCCCCTCTACATACAGGGGTTTGAATTCGGCATTTGAAATATAACCATTTGAAATACAGCCTTTTTGTGCAAAGATATACCAACCGGATTCCCCAAAAGGTGGGAACACTATACAAATTGTGAATAAAAACTGAATGCAATGATGTGGAGGTGCAATCTTCTAATATTTTATTCAGAATAGAACATAAATCATGGAACAAAAGTTTAAACTGAGAAAATGTACCATTTTAAGGGAAAAATATGTTGAATCAGAATTTCATGGTGTCAACAAATCCCAAAAAAGTTGGGACAAGGCCATTTTCACCACTCTGTGGCATCTCCCCTTCTTCTTACAACACTCAACAGACGTCTGGGGACCGAGGAGACCAGTTTCTCAAGTTTAGAAATAGGAATGCTCTCCCATTCTTGTCTAATACAGGCCTCTAACTGTTCAATCGTCTTGGGCCTTCTTTGTTGCACCTTCCTCTTTATGATGCGCCAAATGTTCTCTATAGGTGAAAGATCTGGACTGCAGACTGGCCATTTCAGTACCCGGATCCTTCTCCTACGCAGGCATGATGTTGTGATTGATGCAGAATGTGGTCTGGCATTATCTTGTTGAAAAATGCAGGGTCTTCCCTGAAAGAGATGACGTCTGGATGGGAGCATATGTTGTTCTAGAACCTGAATATATTTTTCTGCATTGATGGTGCCTTTCCAGACATGCAAGCTGCCCATGCCACACGCACTCATGCAACCCCATACCATCAGAGATGCAGGCTTCTGAACTGAGCGTTGATAACAACTTGGGTTGTCCTTGTCCTCTTTGGTCCGGATGACATGGCGTCCCAGATTTCCAAAAAGAACTTTGAATCGTGACTCGTCTGACCACAGAACAGTCTTCCATTTTGCCACACTCCATTTTAAATGATCCCTGGCCCAGTGAAAACGCCTGAGCTTGTGTATCTTGCTTAGAAATGGCTTCTTCTTTGCACTGTAGAGTTTCAGCTGGCAACGGCGGATGGCACGGTGGATTCTGTTCACTGACAATGGTTTCTGGAAGTATTCCTGAGCCCATTCTGTGATTTCCTTTATAGTAGCATTCCTGTTTGTGGTGCAGTGTCGTTTAAGGGCCCGGGGATCACGGACATCCAGTATGGTTTTACGGCCTTGAACCCTTGCGCACAGAGATTGTTCCAGATTCTCTGAATCTTCGGATGATGTTATGCACAGTTGATCATGATAGATGCAAAGTCTTTGCAATTTTTCGCTGGGTAACACCTTTATGATATTGCTCCACTATCTTTCTGCGCAACATTGTGGAAATTGGTGATCCTCTACCCATTTTGGCTTCTGAGAGACACTGCCACTCTGAGAAGCTCTTGTTATACCCAATCATGTTGCCAATTGACCTAATTAGTGTTAATTGGTCTTCCAGCTCTTCGTTATGCTCAAATTTACTTTTTCCAGCCTCTTATTTTTCCTTTAAAATGAAACATTTACTCGGATTAAACATTTAATCTGTCATCTACGTTCTATTACAAATAAAATATTGACATTTGCCATCTCCACATCATTGCATTCAGTTTTTATTCACAATTTGTTTAGTGTCCCCACTTTTTTGGAATCCGGTTTGTATTTACTTCAGGCCTACAGAGGTTCAGGCCCTGTGAGATACCACCTCTACATACAGTGGTTTGAATTAGGCATTTGAAATTTACACTGGTTCAGACTGTGTGAGATATCCACCTACATACAGGGGTTTGAATTAGGCATTTAAAATACAGCTATTTGAAATACAGCCATTTTGTGCAAATATATATTTACTTCAGGCCTACACTGGTTCAGACCATGTGAGATACTACCTCTACATACAGGGGTTTGAATAAGGCATTTGAAATTTACACTGGTTCAGACTGTGTGAGATATCCACCTACATACAGGGGTTTGAATTAGGCATTTAAAATACAGCTATTTGAAATACAGCCATTTTGTGCAAATATATATTTACTTCAGGCTTACACTGGTTCAGACAGTGTGAGATACCCCCTACATGCAGGGGTTTAAATTAGGCATTTGAAATACAGCCATTTAAAGTACAGCCATTTTGTGCGAAAATATATTTACTTCAGGCCTACAGAGGTTCAGGCCCTGTGAGATATTACCTCTACATACAGGGGTTTAACTTTAAATTTGGTATTTGAAATACAGCCATTTGAAATACAGCCATTTTGTGCAAAGAAATCTTTAATTGAGACCTAGTCTGGTTCAGGCCGTGTGAAATAGACACTTTACATTCGTTTGTTCTTTTCTACTATTAATTAAACACCCATTTAGGGCAAGATCCTAAATTCAAAAAATATGAGGAGAGCGTCAAATAAGGGACGTGGCCCAGGTCGTGGTGCTGCTGTTGGAGCTCCTGTTGCAGGGAGAGGACGTGGTCGATCTGTACCAGCTACATGCACAAGTGAAACCCCCTTCCTCAGGTGCGAGTAGGCGACAAAACCTGCAGAGGCATTTGGTCAGGCCTAATGCTGCTCTACAAATGGTGAGGCCTAAACAAGTACAGGCAATAGTAGATTGGGTTGCTGACAGTGGATCCAGTTACTTCACATTGTCTCCCATCCAGTCTCCTGCTGAAAGACCACAGTTGGCACCTGCAGCCGATGTCCATCAGTCTTTCACCACACCCCCTTTCAATCAGCCAAGCAGTCTGAGCCCCATGTCATGCAGCAGTCTCGTCAGATTTTTGATGACTCTGTTAGCAGGGTTTCCCAGGGCCATCCACCTAGCCCTGCCCCAAAAGTGGAAGAGATTGAGTGCACCGATGCCCAACCACTTATTTTTCAAGATGAGTACATGGGAGGACCATCGCAGCACATCTCGGATAATGACGAAACACAAGTGCCAACTGCTGGGGCTTTCGAAAGTGTGCAGACCGACGAGGAAGGCAGGGGTGAAGACTGTATGTAAGATGATGTGGAGGACGATGAGGTCCTCAACCACACATGGAATCAAGGTCATGCGAGTAACTGATGTAGTTTGGAGGAAGAGGCGGTGGTCGCACAGAGCCACCAGCACAGCAGAAGAGGGAGCAGGTTGCAAAAGCGGAGCGGCCGTCATCTAGACAGTACGCCTCCTACTGCCCACTAGAGATGCCCCGAACTATTCGCCTGCAAATAGTTCCCGCGAACATAGCTTGTTCGTGTTCGCGCGGGGGGGGGGGGGGGATAATATGCGATGTTCGGTCCGCCCCCTATTCGTCATCATTGAGTAAACTTTGAACTTGTACCTCACAGTCAGCAGACACATTCTAGCCAATCAGCAGCAGACCCTCCCTCCCAGACCCTCCCACCTCCTGGACAGCATCCATATTAGATTCATCCGAAAGCTGCATTCTTAGTGAGAGGAGGGACAGTGTAGCTGCTGCTGATTTAATAGGGAAATTGATAGCTAGGCTAGTGTATTCAGTGTCCACTCCAGTCCTGAAAGACTCATCTGATCTCTGCTGTAAGGACAGCACCCCAAAAAGCCCTTTTTAGGGCTAGAACATCAGTCTGCTTTTTTTTTTTCCTATGTAATCTAATTGCAGTTGCCTGCCAGCGTGTGCGTCAGGCTCACAGCGTATACTGTGCCCACTTGCCCAGTGCCACCACTCATATCTGGTGAAACAATAGCTTGCATTGAAAAATAAATAAAAAAATAATTGACTGTGATATCGTAGCAGTCAGTTGCCTGCAGTGTGACACCAGTGCAACTCATATCTGGTGTAACAGTAGTGTACATAAAAAAAATATATACAAATTTGACTGTGAAATAATAGCAGTCAGTTGCCTTCACACGTGTGTGTTTCAGGCCCTGCCAGGGCACAGTGTCACACCAGTGCAACTCATATCTGGTGTAACAGTAGTGTACATTTAAAAAAAAATATACAAATTTGACTGTGAAATAATAGCAGTCAGTTGCCTTCATACGTGTGCGTTTCAGGCCCTGCCAGGGCACAGTGTCACACCAGTGCAACTCATATCTGGTGTAACAGTAGTGTACATTTAAAAAAAAATATACAAATTTGACAGTGAAATAATAGCCGCCAATTACCTTCACACGTGTGTGTTTCAGGCCCTGCCAGAGCACAGTGTCACACCAGTGCAACTCATATCTGGTGTAACAGTAGTGTACATACATTTTTTTTTTTACAAATTTGACAGTGAAATAATAGCAGTCAGTTGCCTTCACACGTGTGTGTTTCGGGTCCTGCCAGGGCACAGTGTCACACCAGTGCAAATCATATCTGGTGTAACAGTAGTGTTCATTTAAAAAAAACTACAATTTTGACTGTAATAGATTGAATAGCAGTTAGTTGTCTGCAAGCGTGTATGTCAGGCCTACAGTGTCTACTCTGCCAACTTCTGCAAGTGCACAGTGCCACTCATATCTGGTGTCACAGTAGCTTGCACGCATAGTACCACTAAACTAAAAAAAAAATGACAGGCAGAGTCAGGCCACCCCGCAGGGGCCGTCGTGGTCATGGTGCTGTGATTCCCTTTGGCCCTGAATAATGCCCAGTGTTCAGAGGCCACGTACCCTGAACTTGAAAAGTTCTGAGGACATAGTTGACTGGCTAACACAGGACACCCAATCTTCTACAGTTTCTGCTCGGAACATTGACGCACCATCCTCCTCCAGCTTAGCTTCGGCCACCTCTCAAGTTACCACTCGCCCGCCTGCCGCCACCACCAATACTAGCACCACAGCCGCTTCACTTGATCTGTCAGAGGAGTTATTTACACATCAGTTGGAAGAAATGAGTGATGCGGAACCATTATTGCCGGAGGATGTAGATAACAGGGATATGTCTCAGTCAGGCAGCATTTCACACATGGACGTACGGTGTGATGATGATGATATTGTACCCGCTGCTGCTTCCTTTGCTGAGTTGTAAGATACAAGTGAAGCGGTTGATGATGGCGATGTGTCCGTGGATGTCACGTGGGTGCCCGCTCGAAGAGAAGAAGAACAGGGGGAAAGTTCAGATGGGGAGACAGAGAGGAGGAGGGGACGAGTTGGAAGCAGGGGGAGGTCGTTGCAAGAAGCTAGTGGCACAGTCAGACAGCATGCAACGGCACCCGGGGTCAGCCAGACAGCACAACATGCAATGCATGCTGTTGCCACCACCAGAATGCAATCATTGCAGAGCTCAGCAGTGTGGCATTTTTTTTGTGTGTCTGCCTCTGACAACAGCAATGCCATTTGCAACCTGTGCCAAAAGAAGCTGAGTCGTGGGAAGTCCAACACCCACCTAAGTACAACTGCTTTGTGAAGGCACATGATCGCACATCACAAACGCCTATGGGATCAACACATGAGTACAAGCAGCACACAAACTCAAAACCGCCATCCTCCTCCTGGTCCAGCATCTTCAGCCACGTCAACCACTGCAGTCCTCCTTGCCCCCTCTCAACCACCCGCCACTCCGCCTCTCGCCTTGAGCAGTTCCTGCTCATCTGCCCACAGTCAGGTGTCTGTCAAGGATATGTTTGAGCGTAAGAAGCCAATGTCACAGAGTCACCCCCTTGCCCGGCGTCTGACAGCTGGCTTGCCGGAACTCTTAGCCTGCCAGCTTTTACCATACAAGCTGGCGGAGTCTGAGGCCTTCAAAAAATTTGTAGCTATTGGGACACCACAGTGGCGAAGGTACCCGGCCGAATTTTCTTTTCACAAAAGGCAATCCCCAACCTGTACTCTATTGTGCAAAAGGAAGTCATGGCATGTCTGGCACACAGTGTTGGGGCAAGGTGTTATGGTCTTACCTTCTTACTACTCTCCTTCGTTTGACATGTGCTGGCGGCCATCTTGGTTTCTGGGTTTCTTGTAGCCTCCCACCCTGCGGCTTCTCCTTCCCACTGGGAGGAGCTGGATGCCTAGCTCATATATATAGGAGGTCTGTGGCTTCAGTTCCTTGCTTGGTCCTCCTGTGTTCACATGCTTCTAAGACTGCTGCTGCTTCTGGTTCCTGATCCTGGCCTCGTCTGACTACCCCGTTGGTTCCTGATCCTGGCTTCGTCTGACTACCCCGTTGGTTCCTGATCCTGGCTTCGTCTGACTACCCTTCTGGTTCCTGACCTCTGTCTCCGCAAGACCCTGCTTCGGTTTAGCCATCCGTTTGGACTTTTGCTTACGGCTTGCTTTTCAATAAAACCTTCTTATTTTCCACTTATCTCTTGTTGTACGTCTGGTTCATGGTTCCATGACACAAGGGTCCATCTGACCACTCATACCTGGTCTGCAAAGCACGGCCAGGGCAGGTATATCACCTACACTGCACATTGGGTAAACCTGCTGATGGCTGCCAAGCATGGAATGCGTGGCTCTGCAGAGGAGTTGGAGACACCACCACGATTTGCAGGCAGGCCTGCTGCCACCTCCTCTACTCCTCCTACTCCATCTTCTTCGCTAACCTCCTCGGCTGAGTTCTCTTCTGCTGCTGCGTCTTGCTCCACATCAACTGCACTCCCCCAGCTCCCCAGGGGCTATTCCACATCCCGGATACGACAGTGTCACGCCATCTTGGGGTTGACTTTCCTGAAAGCAGAGAGTCACACCGGACCAGCACTCCTGTCCGCCCTGAACGCACAGGTGGATTAGTGGCTGATTCCACACCAAATGGAGATCAGCAAAGTGGTGTGTGACCATGGAAGCAATTTGTTTGCGGCATTGAATTTGGGCAAGTTGACACATGTGCCGTGCATGGCACATGTGTGTAATCTGATCGTACAATGCTTTGTGCATAAGTACCCAGGCTTACAGGACGTCCTCAAGCAGGCCAGAAAGGTGTGTGGACATTTCAGGCGTTCCTACACGGCCTTGGCGCACTTTTCAGACTTTCATCGCTGAAACAATATGCCAGTGAGGCGCTTGATTTGCGACAGCCCGACAGTTTGGAATTCAACACTCCTAATGTTCGACCGCCTGCTCCAACAAGAAAAAGCCGTCAGCGAGTATTTGTATTGTCGGGGTGCTAGGACAGCCTCTGCGCAGCTGGGAATTTTCTTGCCACGTTACTGGATGCTCATGCGCAATGCCTGTAGGCTCATGCGTCCTTTTGAGGAGGTGACAAACCTAGTCAGTCGCACCGAAGGCACCATCAGCGACATCATCCCATTTGTTTTCTTCCTGGAGCGTGCCCTGCAAAGAGTGCTGGATCAGGCTGTAGATGAGCGTGAAGAGGAAGAGCAAGAGTTGTGGTCACCATCATCACCACCAGAAACAGCCTTATCAGCATCGCTTGCTGGACCTGCAGCAACGCTGGAAGAGGAGTCTGAGCAAGAGGAGTCAGAGTAGGAATGTGGCTTTCAGGAGGAGGAAGACCAATCACAGCAGGCATCCCAGGGTGCTTGTTGTCACCTATCTGGTACCCATGGTGTTGGACGTGGCTGGGGGGAAAGAACAGATCTTCAGTGAGATCAGTGAGGATGAGGAACGGGACATGAGGAGCTCGGCATCCAACCTTGTGCAAATGTGGTCTTTTATCCTGTCGTGCCTGTTGAGGGACACTCGTATAAAAAGGCTGAAGGAGAACGACCTGTACTGGGTGGCCACGCTACTAGACCCCCAGTATAAGCAGAAAGTGCCTGAAACGTTACAGAATTACCGGAAGTCGGAAAGGATGCAGCAGTTCCAAAACAAATTAAACAGTATGCTTTACACAGCATATAAGGGTAATGTCACAGCACAACGGGAATCTAACAGGGGAAGAGGTGAAAGTAATCCTCCTCCTACCACGACCACGCCAGCAAGGACTGGACGCTTTACAGACGTGTTGTTGATGGAGGACATGCAGAGCTTTTTAAGTCCTACGCATCGCCACAGCCCTTTAGGGTCCACCCTCAGAGAACGACTCGACTGACAGGTAGCAGACTACCTCGCCTTAACTGCAGATATCGACACTCTGAGGAGCGATGAACCCCTTGACTACTGGGTGTGCAGGCTTGACCTGTGGCCTGAGCTATCCCAGGAACTTCTGGCCTGCCCTGCTTCAAGTGTCCTGTCAGAAAGGACCTTCATTGCAGCAGGAGGTATTGTCACTGAGAAGAGAAGTCGCCTAGGTCAAAAAGGCCACCTTTATTAAGATGAATGAGGGATGGATCCCGAAGGGACTGACAGTGGGCGATACATTCAACTAAAAAAGGCCTGATGAGATGAGCTGCCTTGGGCTAAAAATGGTCCACACGCTGCTGTATTTTATCTCTGAATGCCAAATGACTTGCGTGACTTATCCGCCACCAACTAGGGTTCAAGCCGCAATGTTTTAGGGCACTTTCTGCCTGGGAAACATTAATTTTTCTGGCCTCTGGTTCTGCACTGTTGTTGCAAAAAACAAACAAAAAAAAGGCACATACATGTGTCAATTCCCCTTTGTGATTGTTACCTTGTTGTGGTGAAGGGGCTTGCGTATCACAATGAAGCGACCACCTCTATGAGTGTGTTGGCAATGGCAATGTTGGCACACCCCAGATGATAATGTCGTTGCTTCATTGTGAACAGACCAAAAGTGATCGGCTGGATAATTTTGCATAGAAAAAACATTAATTTTCTTTGTGATCATCTAAGGTGATCATTAAAGCCTACTAGGCCAACAATGGGCCCACACTGCAGAATCATTGTTTTCTGGGTCATTTAACTATCACTGAACTACCTCAGCACGACCATAGGCTTTGAAAAAACCCATCACCTGCAATCTCCCAAACGTGCGCACGAGCACAGTCATCACTACACCAAGTTCTTGGCAATAACCAAAGACAATTACCTCTCCCAACTGGTTCAGGACCCGACTAGAGGGACGGCCATACTGGACTTAGTATTAACCAATAGGCCTGACAGAACAACAGACGTACAAGGTTGGGGGACACCTGGGAAATAGTGAGCACAAAGTAATAACCTTCCAATTATCATTCAAAAGAGCGTTTCTATAGGGAGGAACAAAAATACCAAATTTCAAAAAAGCTAAATTTAGCCAACTAAGAGAGGCCATAGGCCTAACTAAATGGGATAAAGTCCTCACAAATAAAAATACAGCCACAAAATGGGATATCTTTAAAAGCATCCTAAAATCTCATTGCGAGAGGTACATACCGTATGGGAATAAAAGGTTAAGGAACAAAAAGAAACCAATGTGGATAAACAGAACTGTAAAGAAAGCAATAAATGGCAAAAAGAAAGCATATAAAACACTAAAACAGGAAGGTAGCACGGAAGCACTGAAAAACTATAAGGAAAAAAATAGAACATGTAAAAAACAAATAAAAGCGGCCAAACTAGAGACCGAGAGATTAATTGCCAAAGAGAGTAAAACTAACCCTAAAATGTTCTTCAATTATATAAATGTTAAAAAGTATAAATCTGAAGGTGTTGGCCCGTTAAAGAGTAATGAGGGGGGAGTCGCAGAGAGCGACGAGGAGAAAGCAAAGCTGTTAAATATTTTTTTCTCCAATGTATTCACTGAGGAAAATAAACTGTCAGATGACATGCCGAATGTTGAAATAAATTCCCCATTAAAAGTGTCCTGTCTGACCCAGGAAGAAGTGCAACAGCGACTTAAAAAGATTAAAATAGACAAATCGCCCGGACCGGGTGGCATACACCCCCGTATCCTAAGGGAATTAAGTAATGTCATAGCCAGACCCTTATTTCTAATATTTGCAGATTCTATATTGACAGGGAATGTCCCACAGGATTGGCGCATGGCAAATGTGGTGCCAATATTCAAAAAGGGTCCAAAAACAGAGCCTGGAAACCATAGGCCGGTAAGTTTAACATCTGTTGTGGGTAAACTGTTTGAAGGTTTTCTGAGAGATTCTATGTTAGAGCATCTTAACGGAAATAAGCAAATAACGCCATATCAGCATGACTTTGTGAGGGATCGGTCATGTCAAACAAATTTAATCAGTTTCTATGAGGAGGTAAGTTCTAGACTTGACAGCGGCGAATCAATGGATGTTGTGTATCTGGACTTCTCCAAAGCATTTGACACTGTACCACATAAAAGGTTAGTATATAAAATGAGAATGCTCGGACTGGGAGAAAACGTCTGTAAGTGGGTAAGTAACTGGCTCAATGATAGAAAACAGAGGGTGGTTATTAACGGTACACACTCAGATTGGGTCACTGTCACTAGTGGAGTACCTCAGGGGTCAGTATTGGGCCCTATTCTCTTCAATATAATTATTAATGATCTTGTAGAAGGCTTGCATAGTAAAATATCAATTTTCGCAGATGACACTAAACTGTGTAAAGTAATTTACACTGATGAGGACAGTATACTACCACAGAGCAATCTGGATAGATTGGAGGCTTGGGCAGATAAGTGGCAGATGAGGTTTAACACTGACAAATGTAAAGTTATGCACATGGGAAGGAATAATGCAAGTCACCCGTACTTATTAAATGGTAAAACACTCGGTAACACTGACATGGAAAAAGATCTAGGAATTTTAATAAACAGCAAACTAAGCTGCAAAAAACAGTGTCAGGCAGCTGCTGCCAAGGCCAATAAGATAATGGGTTGCATCAAAAGGGGCATAGATGCCCGTGATGAGAACATAGTCCTACCACTTTACAAATCATTAGTCAGACCACACATGGGGTACTGTGTACAGTTCTGGGCTCCAGTGAACAAAGCAGACATAGCAGAGCTGGAGAGGGTCCAGAGGAGGGCAACTAAAGTAATAACTGGAATGGGGCAACTACAGTACCCTGAAAGATTATCAAAATTAGGGTTATTCACTTTAGAAAAAAGACGACTGAGAGGAGATCTAATTAATATGTATAAATATATCAGGGGTCAGTACAGAGATCTATCCCATCATCTATTCATTCCCAGGACGGTGACTGTGACGAGGGGACATCCTCTGCGTCTGGAGGAAAGAAGGTTTGTACACAAACATAGAAGAGGATTCTTTACGGTAAGAGCAGTGAGACTATGGAACTCTCTGCCTGAGGAGGTGGTGATGGTGAGTACAATAAAGGAATTCAAGAGGGGCCTGGATGTATTTCTGGAGCGTAATAATATTACAGGCTATAGCTACTAGAGAGAGATCGTTGATCCAGGGATTTATTCTGATTGCCTGATTGGAGTCGGGAAGGAATTTTTATTCCCCTAAAGTGAGGAAAATTGGCTTCTACCTCACAGGTTTTTTTTGGCCTTCCTCTGGATCAACTTGCAGGATGACAGGCCAAACTGGATGGACAAATGTCTTTTTTCGGCCTTATGTACTATGTTACTATGTTACTAAGATTGACGCATAGAGGAATAAAATGTATGTCTAAAGTCTATTCCATACATGTCCCATACACGTAACAGGGATTAAACTGATAAGAATAGTACTACTTAACACACCACTCATATCTGGTGGCACAATACATTGCCTGGCGCACGCACAGTGCCCCAAATTTGAAGTAGCAGGACCAACCAAGCATCTTTTTCCATCTCCCGGTTCCTAAAACCTATTTTATAGACCGGCCCCTGATAGGGGACGTAACAGGGATTAAACTGATAGGAATAGTCCTACTTAACACACCACTCCTATCTGGTGGCACAGTATATTGCACGTGCAATGCCCCAAATTGGAAGTAAAAGGACCAACCAAGCATCTTTTTCCATCTCCCGATTCCTAAAATCTATTCCATACACATCCTCTGATAGGGGACGTAGCAGGGATTAAATTTATAGGAATAGTACTACTTAACACACCTTATAATAATAATAATACTAGTGAATGTAACAGGGATTAAACTGATAGGAATAGTACTACTTAACACACCACTCATATTGGCATTGCACAGTACATTACACGGCGCACGCGCAGTGCCCCAAATTGGAATTAAGAGGACCGACCAAGCATCTTTTTCCTTCTCCCGGTTCCTAAAATCTATTCCATACAAGTCCCCTATCGGGGACGTAACAGGGATTAAACTGATAGGAATAGTACTACTTAAACACACCACTCCTATCTGGTGTCACAGTATATTGCATGCACAGTGCCCCAAATTGGAAGTAGGAGGACCAACCAGGCATCTTTTTCCATCTCCCGTTTCCTAAAATCTATTCCATACACTGGCCCCTGATAGGGGACGTAACAGGGATTAAACTGATAGGAATAGTACTACTTAAACACACCACTCATATCTGGTGGCACAGTACATTGCAAGCCGTACGCACAGTGCCTCAAATTGGAAGTAAGAGGACCGACCAGGCATCTTGTTCCATCTCCCGGTTCCTAAAATCTATTCCATACACTGGCCCCTGATAGGGGACAAAACAGAGATTAAACTGGTAAGAACAGATTGTTTTAATTTAAAAAAAAAAGAGGACAGCCTCTGCGGAGCTGGGTATTTTTTGGACGCGTTACTGAACGCTCATGCACAATGGCTGTAGGCTCATGCGTCTTTTTGTGGAGGTGACAAACCTGGTCAGTCAAACCCAAGGCAACATTATCGACCTCATCCCATATGCGTTTTTTCTGGAGCGTGCCCTGCGAAGAGTGCTGGATCAGGCTGTAGATGAGAATGAAGAGGAAGAGTTGTGGTCACCATCATGTCAGGGCTGAGGATGGGAAAACCCTCAGCCGTGCGATGCTAGAAGATGTTATAGGCTGCTCGGCCAGGATGACAGAATTAGGGAGCAGGTCACCTCCTATCGCGTCCCTAACTTGACCCTGACTCTGAACCATATGAGCCAACCCTGATGGTGGGAGGGCTCATACACCGGAACCTAATAGTCCCTGCTAGCCCTCAGGGTTGCCCTGAACTAGGAGCAGGGTAAGATGACCTGTTCCTCCTGGACGCGGAGTCTAAAGTGGCCAAGCTGCAAAGGGAAGGGGAACAAAAACAGACCTATGGATATGGCAGGTGAACTGCACTAGTTCCACCTACCTGCCACAGTCTTGCTGACTGGATCCCTGTGCTGACACGCTGATGTCCACGCCATACGTAAATGGACACAGCCAACACACATACACACACACAGGAACCCAGATCCATAGCTACATTAAATAACAAAAGGAATACAACATCAACTGAACATATAAACATCTATGACCACAAGGGTGGCCCTCACTGGCAGATAGAAAATAAGAAGGATGATGACTCCAGCTTACATAGCTGAAGTACCTCACTGACTACTGCTCTCAGCAAAGGCTATATAGGCCCAAGTAGCCACACCCACACATACACACCCAGTGTTCACACACACAGAAGGGAATTAAACCTTCTCACACCAGGGAAGGGAACTTAAAGGAGAAAGTGCACACATAACTAAAACCCTGTGCACACCAGACATACAAAAGACACACATAACAAAGATAGGTTGCCAGGTGCAACCGCATGCACATAGCAGCAAGCAGCCTAGCATCAGCTCAGGCTGCTATGCTGTCACGTACAAACATGTTGCCAGCGGCAACCACATGTGAGGCAACAATCCAGCCGCCCTCACAATGTGACTGACAAAACCCAACCGCAGGCAACTGCATGCGGATCAGGAGTCACGACCATGACCATGGTCGTGACACATCACCACCAGAAGCAGCCTTGTCGTCGTCGATTGCTGAACCTGTAGCAACGCAGAGAGAGGAGTCTGAAGAAGAGGAGTCAGAGGAGGAAGGTGGCTTTGAGGAGGTGGAAGACCAAACACAGCAGGCGTCCCAGGGGGCTTGTTGTCACCTTTCGGGACCCTTGGTGTTGTACGTGGCTGGGTGGAGGAAGAGACCTTCAATGACATCAGTGTGGACAAGGAACGGGACATGGCTAGCTTGGTATCCAACCTTGTGCAAATGGGGAGTTTGCAGTTGTTTGCGGTGCGTTAAACGGGGGAGTTTGGTCTGTCAGAGTTTGGTCTGTCACTGTGAAGCGGGTGTAACCCTTACACTACCTGATCGATACAACATCATACCTGATAGTATACACTAACTGGATGTTTTAAAGCACGTTATTCTAAACAATTTAGGAATGTTAGGTGATTTATGCCCTTTATGGATTAAAACCTGACTCTGCGTCAACTACGTATTTTTCCATGGGAGTTTTGCCATAGATACCCCTCCAGCATGCCACAGTTCAGGTGTTAGTCCCCTTGAAACAACCTTTCCATCACTATTGTGGCCAGAAAGAGTCCCCGTGGGTTTTAAAATTCTCCTGCCTATTGATGTCTATGGCAGTTCGCTCGGTTCACCCGTTCGCGAACATTTGCAGAAATTCGCGCTCGCCGTTCGTGAACGGAAAATTTTATGTTCGCGACATCTGTACTGCCCACCGCAGCAAGGGACCGAGCACACCAAAGCCAGCTCCAAGGAGTTCCCTGGCGTGGCAGTTCTTCAGACAATGTGCTGACGACAAGATACAAATGGTTTGCACGCTGTGCAATCAGAGCCTGAAGCGAGGCATAAACATTCTCAACCCGAGCACAACCTGCATGACCAGGCATGTAAGTGCAAAGCACAAGCTGCAGTGGAGAAGACACCTCAAAAATGAAGAAATGTCTCTGGCTCCTCCTGCTTCCTCTTCTGCTGCAGTCGCGGCCTCTTCATCCACCTCTGGAGTGACAGTGCCACCTGGCACCCTACAAACAGATCTGCCAGCAACACCAACTCTTGGGTCACCAAGCATCTCCACAATGCAGTGGCGTACCGCCCATAGAGGCAGACCACGCCACTGCTATGGGGCCCGCGGCACTAGGGGGCCCGTAGCGCAGATAAGGCCCCGCCCACACTATTTGGCCCCGCCCACTCATGACCTGCAGCCGGCTATGCGGCTGCTTTTCTCCCCAGGGCCCAGCCCCAACATCAACTCATCATCGCAATCGCCGCGCCGCCCCCCCCTCCATGTTTAGCTGAATCGCCTCCCAGAGGCGCGGCTAAGTCCTCAACACCCGCCCCCCTCCTCAGCGCCGCACTCTGCAAACACCCGATCCTCCTCTCGTCGGCGTCCCAAATCCCGCGCAGGCGCAGTGCCGGCGATTGCCTGCGCCTGCGCTCTGATAATACGGCTGAGGGCAACAGCTTCAACATCGTCACTGGGCATGCGCCGAGCCCAGTGACGATGTTGAAGCTGTTACCCTCAGCCGTATTAGTGGAGAAAGAAAAACGCCCCTCTGGGCTCCAGTCCTTACAGCGTCATTTGCATATCCTAAGAATCGATTTTTAGAAGAAAGGACAAGACTGACATGGAAAAGAAGAACACAGATGGGAAAAAAGGTACTTTATTAAACATGGATCCATGAGTACCTTTTTTCCATCTGTCTTGTTCTTTTGATTGTGAGTCTTGTCATTTCTTAAAAAAATCGATTCTTATGATATGTAAATGACGCTGTAAGGAGCCCAGAGGGGCGTTATTCTTTCTCCACTGTGCCCAGGAACGCCCCTCTGAAGTGCCGTGCCCGGCTAAATTTGAAAACTAATAACGCCTCCAAGTTCATCTAAATCGCCTCCCAAATCCGATCCTCCTCTCGCTGGCATCCCAAATCCCGCGCAGGCGCAGTGCCGGCGATTGCCTGCGCTATGATAAGATGACTGACGGCACTGCGCCTGCGCGGGATTTGGGATGCCGGCGAGAGGAGGATCGGGGTGTTTGCCGCAGAGCGCGGCACTGAGGAGGGGGGGTGTTGAGCACTTAGCCGCGCCTCTGGAGGCGATTTAGATGAACTTGGAGGTGTTATTAGTTTTCAAACTTAGGCGGGCACGGCATTTCAGAGGGGCGTTCCTGGGCACCGTGGAGAAAGAATAGCGCCCCTCTGGGCTCCTTACAGCGTCATTTACATATCAGAAGAATCGATTTTTTGAAGAAATGACAAGACTCACAATCAAAAGAACAAGACAGATGGAAAACAGGTACTCTGTTAAACATGGATTCATGAAAAAAAAATTGGGGGTAAATTGCTAGTGACAGATTCCCTTTAAAGGGAATCTGTCACCCGGATTTTGGGTATAGAGCTGAGGACATGGGTTGCTAGATGGCTGCTAGCACATCCGCAATACCCAGTCCCCATAGCTCTGTGTGCTTTTATTGTGTAAAAAAACTGATTCAATACATATGCAAATTAACCTGAGATGAGTCCTGTCCCTGACTCATCTCACGTACAGGACTCATCTCAGGTTAATTTGCATATGTATCAAATAGATTTTTTTACACAATAAAAGCACACAGAGCTATGGGGACTGGGTATTGCGGATGTGCTAGTGGCCATCTAGCAACCCATGTCCTCAGCTCTATACCCAAAATCCGGATGACAGGTTCCCTTTAAGGCTACTTTCACACTTGCGTTCAGAGCGGATCCGTCTGGTGTCTTCACAGACGGATCCGCACCTATAATGCAAACGCTTAGATCCGTTCAGAACGGATCCGTTTGCATTAACATGAACAAAAAAAAAAAAAAAACTTTTTTTTTTTTTTTGTTCATGATAGTGCAAACGGATCCGTTTTGACTTTACATTGAAAGTCAATGGGGGACGGATCCGTTTGAAAATTGAGCCATACTGTGTCAACTTCAAACGGATCCGTCCCCATTGACTTACATTGTAAGTCTGGACGGATCCGTTTGCCTCCGCACGGCCAGGCGGACACCCGAACGCTGCAAGCAGCGTTCAGGTGTCCGCCTGCTGAGTGGAGCGGAGGACAGACGGTGCCAGACTGATGAATTCTGAGCGGATCCGCATCCACTCAGAATGCATTAGGGCTGAACGGATCCGTTTGGTGCCGCTTGTGAGAGCCTTCAATCGGAACTCACAAGCGGAGACCCGAACGCAAGTGTGAAAGTAGCCTAACATGGCACCCCAAATAAGGAGACCTGCAGGCTGCAGCAGATATCCCATGTGACAGGCCACCCCCAGGAAACCCCTAACAGTTTCTGTAGGTCATGTATAAATGTATTTAATGGGGGTGTGGCATGGGAGGAGCAATGTCAGGAAGTGGGAGGGTCCATGGTGGGTAGTGGGCGGGGTTAAGGGGCCCAATTCAGATTTTTGCTATGGGGCCCAGTGATTCCTATGTACGCCTCTGCCACAATGTCACACGGAAGCGTTCAGCTCTCCATATCCCAAACGCTGGAGAGGAAGAGGAAGTACCCCCCTACCCACCCGCCAGGGGCGTAGCTAAAGGCTCATGGGCCCTGGTGCAAGAGTTCAGCTTGGGCCCCCCTTCCCTCAAACCTTCGTGCTGCAGGAGGCAAAAATTGAAAATGCACCCCCCCCCCTCCTCCATACCAAATTCTTAACCTAACCCCTTCTGTCCAGCCAGAGGTGTAACTTGCATGCACTTTCTATAATAGCAGAAAACAGAAGAAAAGAGCTTAGAGTACCATTAATTAGAAAAATATACACGCTTTTATTAAATTCATGATAAAAAACACACATATAGTTAATGCCAAGGACAGGGTAAGGGAGCAGGGGAAAAGAAAACGAGCGCCATCCTGGATGGACACACTGGTCACAACGTATAATGGTCTATCAATAAGGTTACTGCAGATATGGGAAAAACAACTAATAATGTATGGTACAATGACCAACCCATAGGTGCAGACCTGATGGATAATTAATTGTGGAGGGTGAGTGGAGATCAAAAAATGGTCAAGCCGCCATGGCTATAGTGCATAATATATGGTACGAAAAACATAGGTCATACAAGGTGTAGACAGTGTACCAATAGATCAACAGTGATGGACCAGGCGAAATAGCTCAACGTTGGCAGCACATAGCCATGGCTGGGAACCTGTGATCAGACACTCACCGATATGGGACCAGATGTGAACGGAAAACCAGGATGGCGCTATCCTGGTTTTCCGTTCACATCTGGTCCCATATCGGTGAGTGTCTGATCACAGGTTCCCAGCCATGGCTATGTGCTGCCAACGTTGAGCTATTTCGCCTGGTCCATCACTGTTGATCTATTGGTACACTGTCTACACCTTGTATGACCTATGTTTTTCGTACCATATATTATGCACTATAGCCATGGCGGCTTGACCATTTTTTGATCTCCACTCACCCTCCACAATTAATTATCCATCAGGTCTGCACCTATGGGTTGGTCATTGTACCATACATTATTAGTTGTTTTTCCCATATCTGCAGTAACCTTATTGATAGACCATTATACGTTGTGACCAGTGTGTCCATCCAGGATGGCGCTCGTTTTCTTTTCCCCTGCTCCCTTACCCTGTCCTTGGCATTAACTATATGTGTGTTTTTTATCATGAATTTAATAAAAGCGTGTATATTTTTCTAATTAATGGTACTCTAAGCTCTTTTCTTCTGTTTTCTGCCGTCATGCTCGGAGCTTGTACCAAGTTATTTTCTTTCGGGTGTCCCCCTATATTTGTTTATTATACGGGCACTGCCCTTGCTATATATGCTGGGGGACTTCTGGGGTCGTCTTCTTCTCTTTCTGACTTTCTATAATACCAGTGTCTTCTTATGTTGCACAAGGGTCTTTGGACCCCTCAGGCTCGTGGGCCCGGTAGCGACTGCTACCTCTGCACCCCCTATAGCTACGCCCCTGCCACCCGCGATCCCTAGCCCTGAATGCCAGCATTTCTAAATTACTGGCCTTTGAAATGCTGTCATTCCATCTGGTGGAGACGGATAGTTTTAAAGTTATTATGGTGGTGGCTGTCCCACAGTACATCGTGCCCAGCCGCCACTACTTTTTAAGGCGAGTCATCGCTTCCCTTCACAACCAAGTAGGGGACAAAATCAGGTGTGCACTTTGCAACGCTATCTGTGGCAAGGTGCACCTGACAACGGATACGTGGACCAGTAAGCACAGTCAGGGCCGTTATATCTCCATAACAGCACACTCGGTAAATGCAGTGGCGGCTGGGCCTGAGGCGGATAGCAGTTTGGCGCATGTCCTTCCACCACCGAGGATTGCAGGGCGCTTCAGTTTGCCTAATGTTGCTTCCTCCTCCTACTCTGCTTCCTCATCGTCTACCAGCTCCTCATCTGGTCAGCGTAACACCTTCACCACTAACTTCAGCACAGCCAGGGGTAAACGACAGCAGGCAGTTTTAAAGCGTATCTGTTTTGGGGGACAAACCCCACACCGCGTAGGATCTGTGGACGGGGTTTGAACAACAGACCAATGAGTGGGTTGTGCCAGTCAGCTTCAAGCCCGGCCTGGTGGTGTGCGATAATGGGCAAAATCTCGTAGCAGCTCTGGGACTAGCCGGTTTGACGCACATCCCTTGCCTGGTGCATGTGCTGAATTTGGTGGTGCAGAGATTTCTTAAAAATTACCCCGACATGTCAGAGCTGCTGCCTAAAGTGCGGGCAGTCTGTGCGCGCTTTCTGCATTCTCACCCTGCTGCTCGCCTGTCAGCGCTACAGCGTAACTTCGGCCTTCTCGCTCACCGCCTCATATGCGACGTCACGTGCCCACAATGTGGAACTCCACCTTGCACATGCTGGCCAGACTGTGCGAGCAGCAGAAGGCGATAGTGGAGTTTCAGCTGCAGCACGCACGGGTGGGTCGCTCGGCGGAACAGCACCACTTCACCACCAATGACTGGGCCTCCATGCGAGACCTGTGTTCCTTGTTGCGCTGTTTCGAGTACTCCACCAACATGGCCAGTGCCAATAACGCCGTTCTCAGTGTTACTATCCCACTTCATTGCCTCCTTGAAAAAACGCTCATGGCGATGATGGAAGATGATGTGGCACAGAAGGAGGAAGAGGAAGAGGAAGAGGGATCATTTCGTAGGGTTTCCAGCCAGTCATTCCCAAGTGGCTCCGAGGGTGGGTTCCTGCACTCACAAACCCAAGGTACACAATTTTCCAGCCAGGGAACAGTTCTGGAGGATAAGGATGTGGAGGATGAAGAGGAGGAGATGCAGGAGGAGGAACCATGTTCACAATAAGGTGGCACCAAGACCAGCTCATGGCCATCACTGGTGCGTGGATGGGGGGATACAGAGGACACAGACGCTACACCTCCCACAGAGGACAGCTTTTCATTGCCTCTGGGCAGCCTGGCACACATGAGCGATTACATGCTGTAGTGTCCCTGCAACGATGGCCGAGTTGCCCACATTCTAACTTGTGCTGATTACTGGGTGGCCACGCTGCTGGATACCCGTTACAAGGACAACGTACCGTCCTTAGGCTTTTTTCACACTTGCGTTCGGAGCGGATCCGTCTGGTGTCTGCACAGACGGATCCGCTCCTATAATGCAAACGATGGGATCCGTTCAGAACGGATCCGTCTGCATTATATTTCAGAAAAATTTTTAAGTCTGAAAGTTAGTCAAACGGATCCGTCCAGACTTTGCATTGAATGTCAATGGGGGACGGATCGGTTTGAAATTGCACCATATTGTGTCAACTTCAAACAGATCCGTCCCCATTGACTTACATTGTAAGTCTGGACGGATCAGTTTGGCTCCGCACGGCCAGGCGGACACCCGAACGCTGCAAGCTGCGTTCGGATGTCCGCCTGCTGAGCGGACCGGAGGTCAAACGGTGCCAGACTGAGGCATTCTGAGCGGATCCGCATCCACTCAGAATGCATTGGGGCCGTACGGATCCATTCGGGGCCGCTTGTGAGAGCCTTCAAATGGAACTCACAAGCGGAACCCCGAATGCAACTGTGAAAGTAGCCTCAATTCCATCACTGGAGCGGGATCGTAAGATGCGCGAGTACAAGCGCACGCTGGTAGATGCACTGCTGATAGTATTCCCACCTGACAGAGGGGACACATTGGAAGCACAAGGCGAAGGCAGAGGATGAGAAAGAGGTTGCCAGCGCAGCTGGGGCACCGCCAGCACCTTAGAAGGCAGTGTTAGCATGGCCAAAATGTGGAATAATTTTGTCAGCACGCCACAACAACCAGCACCACCAGCCGATATGGAACGTCTTAGCAGGAGGCAGCATTTCACCAACATGGTGGAGCAGTATGTGTGCACACGCCTACACGTACTGAATGACGGGTCTGCCCCCTTCAACTTCTGGGCCTCCAAATTGGGCACATGACCTGAGCTTGCCCTTTATGCCTTGAAGGTGCTGGCCTGCCCTGCAGCCAGTGTATTGTCTGAATGTGTATTTAGCACGGCAGGAGGCGTCATTACAGACAAACGCAGCCGCCTGTCCACAGCCAACGTGGACAAGCTCATGTTCATTAAAATGAACCAGGCTTGGATCCCACAAGACTTGTCTGTACCTTGTGTAGAATAGACATTTATACCACCATCAAACATACATTCTTGTACTCAAGTCAAGTGCAATGATTCTTTGTTTTCTTTTTTTATTTATTTGTCCCAATATTTTGGGGGCTACCTAACCCAATAAAAAAAATAAAAAAACATTTTTGGCTACCTCCTCCTCCTCCATTGCTGCCTCCACCTACAACACCACATTCACCACCTCCTCAACCTCTGACTCCATATCCACCTCCTTCTCTGAGTTGCAGGTTAATAATTTAGTAATTTTTAAATAAGTTTTTTACCTATCCACATTTGTTTGCAGAGCAGTTGCCATGCTCTTAAGCACATTTTACCGCCTTTTACATCCCTCTAGCCTTTTCAAAAAAGTGCCAATTTTAGTGCCCTAAATTGAAAAAAATCTTATTTTCACTTGTCGGGTGACATTTTACCATTTTTGGCGTATACAAAACCCTGCTGTGCCTGGGTGACAAAGGCCTTAATCTCTCAAAATCCTTTGTTCTATTATTGGGTGACATGAAGCTAGTTTTGCCGTGAATGAACCTCTGCTGTGCCTGGGTGACAGTGGCTTAAATCTCTCAAAATCTTCTGTTCTATTGCTGGGTGACAAGATCCCCCTTTTGCCATGAATGAACCCCTGCTGTGCTTGGGTGACATGGGCCTCATTCTCTCAAAACCCTCTGTTCTATTGCTGTGTGACATGAACCCCCTTTTGCCATGAATGAACCCCTGCTCTGCATTGCTGACAGGGAACTACATTTAGTTAAAACATCTGTTAATGATCGGAAGATGCGCGACTACAAGCACACGCTGCTGATGACATTCCCACCTGGCAGCGGGGGCACAGTGGAAGCACAAGGCGAAGGCAGAGGAGGAGAAGAGGTCGCCAACACAGCTGGGGCACTGCCAGCACCTAAGAGGCAGGGTTAGCATGGCCAAAATGTGGAAAAATTTTGTCAGCCTTGGAGGTGCTGACCTGCCCTGCAGCCAGTGTATAGTGTGAAGGTGTGTTTAGCACGGCAGAGAGCATTATCACAGGCCACAGCCAATGTGGACAAGCTTACGTTTATTAAAATGAACCAGGCAAGAATCCCACAGTACTTGTCTGTACCTTTTGAAGAATAGACATTTATACCAGCCTCAACCATCCATTCTTGTACTCAAGTGCACTTATTCTTTGTTTTATTTTGTTATATGTCCAAATATTTTGGGGGATACCCCATTTTAAAAATAAAAAATAACTAAAATCCGTGTTGGCTACCTATTCCCCTTTCACCTCAGCTTCCACCTACACATCAACTTACACCACCACATCCACCCATCCACCGCCTCCTCAACCTCCTACTCCTAGATCCAGATTGTTATTTTTAGTTTTTATGCATTTTATGTTATTTTAAGTCATTTCCCTATCCACATTTGTTTGCAGAACAGTTGCCATGCTCTTAAGCACATTTTGATGCCTTTTGCAGCCCTCTAGCCCTTTCCAGGACTATTTTAGAGCCATTTTAGTGCCCAAAAGTTCGGGTCCCCATTGACTTCAATGGGGTTCGGGTTCAAGTTCAGGTCAAGTTCGGGTCCCGAACCCGAACTTTTTTTTCAAGTTCGGCCGAACCCGAACATCCAGGTGTCCGCTCAACTTAAATCTTGAGCCCATGGTCTCGTAGCTGTCCCAAGACTTGTCACAGCTTCTGGAGGTGTTCTTCAAAGGAAGCCCCAAACACTACTATGTCATCCAGGTAAATCAATACTGATTCGAAATTGAGGTCCCCAAGACAGTGTTCCATCAATCGCTGGAATGTCCCCGGAGCATTGAAGAGGCCGAAGGGCATCCGGTTGAACTCGTAGAATCCCATAGGTAGAATGAAGGCCGTCTTGTCTTTGTCCTTCTTGGCCACCGGCACCTGCCAGTACCCACAAGCCAGGTCAAGAGTTGAGAAGAACTTTGCTTGGCTTAGGGCTTATAATAACTCTTCAATCCGCAGAATGGGGTAGGCATCCCGGACGGTCTGAGCATTCAGCTTCCGATAATCCACGCAGAACAGGAGACTCCCGTCTTTCTTCTGCACCAAGACTACCGGAGCAGCCCACGGACTTTGACTCTCCTTGAGTTCTCCAACATGCTGGCCACCATATCTTTTACCTCCTGATACACCTTAGGTGGGATCTGCCGGTAGCGTTCACTGATCGTCGCAGCATCGCCGGTTGGGATTTCATGTTCGATGGCAGTAGCACACCCAAAGTCCTCATCATGTCTTGAGAAGGCCTCCTGAAATTCACAGAGGGTGTCTTCCAGCAGCTTTTGTTCCACCGGGGTCAGGGTTCTGCAGTCCACCCCCATACGGGCCATGATCACTCGACCGTTCCACTCCGCAGTCGTGGTTTCCTTTGAATGGATCTCCACAGCATAGGACCAGGCTGATCTCCTATCCGGCTGTAGCGTAAATCCCCTTCGTCGAGCGATACCCCCTTCGGACACATAAACTTTGGCCAGCAGGGTGTTTGCAGGGACGGTTAACTCACAGTCCTCAACATTACAGCAGCATATAGGCACACATCCGTATTTCACAACGGCAAGGGCCCGGGCTACCAGTGGGCGAATCTGCGTTATTTTTCTTGATAAGCCGGCTCGATCAGGACCTCCAGTCCATTCAGTCGTCGTCCAGCCCCCACTGGCAGCATCCATATTCGCTCCTGTCGAGGTGGTATCTTCAACGGAGTCCTCCGTAGCACCCTCACGTCTCCAATGGCCCGTCCGGACAGGTTACACTTGAAGGCTACAGCTCCTAAAGATTTGTTGTATGACCTTCTGGGTAGGCCGGTGTGCGGAGGCCCGTTGCCAGTACTTTGGCCCTTCCTTGGAATAGAGTTGATCATAATGATCTAGGTCTCTCAGTATATTCATGTCCAGGGTCACGTCCATTCCTTTCCGGGATGAATGGGCCACCAGCATGACCCCTTTCTTGCCCAAACAGTCAGACCCGCATCCAGACTATCCCTCGAACATCCATCTCTCTATTATCGTCAGCCATCAGCCTGATGACGCTCCCGTCTTTGTGCTCCATTATATGCCCAAAGTGCCTCTCGAAGAACTCCAAAGGCATTAGAGTACATTCTGACCCTGTATCAACTAGGCAGCAAACCTTTCAGCCTTCCAACTCGGCTTCTAATACGGGGCTGATCACGTTCTTCACGCAGAGGGCTTAAATTATGGTGCACCACCGCAGGACGCCCAGCTACTGCAGTGGTCGGAAGTTTAACGTCGGCTCAGACGCTACCTGTTCTGGGCACTCTCTGGTCATATGGCTGTACTTTCGGCAAAATTGCAAAAAAGGGGGGAAGGGTTGTCCCTTCAAGGGAGAATGGTGCTTCCGCACCTCTCACCTGGATACTGCTGAAAAAACGTATTATTTGAAAATTAAAGGGGCAGTAACATTCTAAAATATTCAAGTTTTAATGGTACGACTAAAAAACACATGAAACCCCTTACAAACAGAAACAGACAGACACGCGTGGGACCCCACTAACACGTGACCCGCCGAATAGGCGGATTGCGGCAGATGAGGCCCCTCGGGCTGACCCTTATTAACGTAGAGTGAGCCCCAAGGGTCAAGGGGAATCACACTTGGTGGTGAGAATAAACAAAGTGTCCTGAGTTCCGGGATAGGGACACCAGGACAATGCCTAAAAATGGTAAGAAGACAGTGGGTGGATCTTACCGGAACCAAGTTGATAGGCGCGTTTATTCAGCAAGTTCAGGAGGTCACCGGAAATGATGGTCCTTTCTCAGCGCCTTAGGTGGTGTCCTTTGGGATAGGGTTGTCTTAGACAGGGTCATGTGTTTGTGGAGTACTGCAGGGAGTAGATCTATCCCTGTTGCACCCTACTTGGCCTAATATGACCCTGATAACCTAACACGGGATCCGTGCCCCGCAAGGGGTGGTCCCGTCCGGAACCTCGCCCTGGTCTAAGGTCCCTGTAAGACCCTGCCGGGGTGATGAGGAGGACACCTAGTAAAGTGAAAATTGAGAAACGTGGGTACCAAGAGTAGGGTATGTTCACCTGTCCCTACGCGTTTCTTCGGTGGAACATACTGTAAGGTAGTTATAATAAACCCCTCGAATCATCAGGGGACGGGGGTTTAGTACAAGTGGTAGTTGTCCTTGGTAGCACGGTGGCAAGGTTATTGCTGGGCGTGATAGAAAGGGCAAACTGAGTTAGACCACTCGTGGTACATGGTGTATTAACACTAGGGTTAGCCTCAACTACATCTAGTTTGAGGATAATGATAGGCAGTTGCGGTGAAAAAAGCGCAGACTCGCTCTAACCACTAGTTGATGTGCGGTGAGGTAACTATATACCCAGAATGCGTGTGGCAAAAAGGGGTCCAGGTATACCTGTAACACACAAACACAAACAAGGGAGCGCCCGCTAGACACGTCTCTAATGATGAAGAAGCATGCCGATCCCCTAACACAGGTAAGGGCCGGCAGGCAAAACACTAATATGCATCTAAGTGTACAAATAGCAGAGAGTGTCGTTACTTACATGCAGCCTGGGGTGCGTATGGCAAACTTCCGGCTGGGCCCGCATCAAACAGTTAGTGTGAGGTCGGGTCTGTGGCGTCTGGCAGCGCTATGTGAGGCGCTGATGCTGTTTTGAAGTGAAGGGGGGCGGAGATTTAATCCGCGCATGCGCGCACGGGACGCGGTCGCATTGTGATGACGGTATCACATGTTGCGTCGCGCGTCACGTGAGTGCGCGTCATTGATTGTTTGAGCACTGAGGCTGCCCCATTCAGTGCCTTATGTGGGCGGACACACTGGAGAACCGTGGGCGGACACATCGGGTGGGCACGAGATGGGCAGATGCAGCGATTCGCTCAAAGGATAAGTGGGTGGAGCGAGGCAGAGATACACTGTCCGGCTACTACAGACCACTTTAATATAGGATGTGTGTGGAGGGTCATGATCACAGATCCTACAATAAGGACAACACAGTGGACATTAAGGGGCAGGGAAAAACCATGGTAACCGAGAATGGGACACCAGTGGGAGTGGGATGAGTAACGTTACATTCTCCCAGACCTCGTTTGAAGAGACTGATGGAGGGAATATTGTAACATAGGGCAGGTACAAGACTAAGGGCCTATCAGAGAAAACATCCAAACTGTAATTGGTCGTTGAGGCCATGGGGATTGGTGGTTTTAAGTTTAAAAATCCACCAGCACTCACGTTGCAATATGCGTTTGTCCCAGTCACCCCCACGTGGGGGTTTCTGGACATGTTCGATGCCCATAAAGGTCACGGCTGAGGTGCGTCCGCCGTGGTCAGTGTGGACATGTCGGGCCACCGGCGTATCTCTATCATTGCGGATATCTCCGATATGCTCCCCCATCCGCTTACGCAGTTCCCTACTGGTCTTACCTACATACCTCTTGCCGCATTCACAGGTGAGAAGATAGATAACACCCGTGGTGCGGCAATTGATGAAATCACGTATGTGGTAAGACTGACCCACGGGGTCCGGCGCAAAGGATTTACCTTGGGTGAGATAGGAGCAGAAGCTACAATGTCCGCATTTATGACAGCCCTTGACCGGGCTATCTAGCCATGTACGTTGTTTCTCTGGTGGGCTATAGTGGCTATTGACCAACCTATCTCGTAGGTTGGTTCCTCTCCTGAAAGTAACAGAGGGTTGGGGGCTCAGGACTGCAGCTAAATCTGGGTCCATGAGGAGAGTGCCCCAGTTCCGACTTAAGATTTCCCTTATTCTTGTAGCTGCTGAGTCGAAGGTCCCCACAACCCGTATCAACTTTTGAGGGACTGTGCTAGAGTTTTTGGTAGGGTGTAAAAGGGTAGTACGCGTCTCGGCACATGCTCTTTGATAGGCCTTTTTAAGTGCCCTATCGGGGTAACCCCGTTCCTGAAAACGTCTTCTCAGGTCGTTCGCCTGACGCTTAAATTCACCTTTTTCCGAACAGTTACGTTTAAGCCGCAAGTATTGCCCAACTGGTATACCGAGCTTCAAAGGGGTGGGATGGCAGCTATCCCACCTAAGGAGGGAATTCGTGGATGTGGACTTACGGTAAATGGTGGTCTGTAGGCCGCCATTGTCGCCCCTGGATATGGAAATATCCAAAAACGGGAGGTGGTCCCGCACGATGGTGGAAGTAAATCTAAGGTTAAGACTGTTGTGGTTGAGGTTATTAACAAATTCCATGAAGGCGTCCTCTGGCCCGCTCCACAAAATGAAAATATCATCTATGTAGCGGGACCAGAGGGCGACGTGCTCCGAGTGCCGTCCTGGTGTGTCACCGAAGACCACAGTCTCCTCCCACCAGCCCAGGAGCAAATTCGCGTAGGATGTACTTTCGGCAAACCCAACAGAGGGGCCTGTTCTGCCCGGCCCCCTCACCGGGGTTGTTCTAGGTGGAGTGGCACGAGGTGCAGGGACAGTTTCCGGAGGCCAGGACGGTTCTGCCTTCATCTGGAACACTTCCAGCTGAAGCTCTCTCAATTCCGCCCGCAGGGCCTGGACCACATCCTTTAAGGAATCCGATTCTTCAGATCCTGGCCGGTCCCTTGTAACATGCACGCTATTCACCACTCTTGTTGCCGTAGGTATGGGCTCTTCCTCTCTCTCTACGGTGGCTATGTAAACACTGTAGAATGTCAAATCGGCCATTGTTCGGGTCATCTCTTGTAATTTATCTTGCAGGAATTTATTGGAGAGCCCCACTATGAACTGATCTCGTAGAAGCCGGTCCACCTCCCGGAAGGTGCACATAGCCTCAGGGTCTCGTCGTTGTATCTCATTCAGTGTCTCCTGTAGAGCATTGGAATATTGCATTAGGGTCTCTCCCTCTCGTTGGGGTCGGTTAAAGAAGTGGCTCCGTAACTATACCCCTTTGGCCCGCCCCCCTTGGGCTCTCTCTAGCAGGTAGAATATCTTCTCTAAGGTATCTCTCTTACCATCACTATCTGCCTGACGTCACCCGCTAGGGTTCCCAAAGCAACCTTGGCCTGCAGTTTGGGGTCAGGTTACACATTTTAACCGCACTTCGAACCCTGTCAGTCCAGTCCTGCAATGTCATGTTGTTACCGTCATACTTTGGCAGATGACGCAGCAGTGCCTCTACAGGGATGTATCCTAGCCATAGCCATATTGTTGGGGGAAAGCTGGACTTGCGCATGTGCACCCCGGGCTGGGTCCTGATCCGGCACCACTGGCGCCGGGTGACGATCTCCCGCCGCGTTCCCGTCCATAACGTTCGCTGTATCCTGCCAACTACACCAAGTTGTAAGCCGTGTACCGGGGTGGGCTCCCCAGGGTACTGCGAAGTCACAGACAAGGAAAGCAACACTGACACCAGCTTAATATGCAAGAACAGAAACTTTACTTAGGCAAAAAAGTAATAACACAGAAAACCAAAACAATACAAACACAGCAAACCAAAACAGAGCCTGCAAGTCAATAACTCTGCTGAAGTCCAGTACAGTAAAGCCTAGCAACGATATAATCCTAACTAACTAACTAATGCGAGGCCTAGGCTAGTCTATGTTACAGCATGAGTCATCACCTACTTTATATGTGCAAATCCCAGAGTGTGCTGGTTGTAGCTGCAAAACAGTGGCCTCTAGTGCCCGGAATGCCAAATGACAGTCTAAGTACAAACATTATGCAGAAATAGGTGTTTGACAATCTCACAATAGCACAGAACTTTGATTGGACAACAGGCGCATATGTAGTGTCCCACTAGGTAAAGGTGGGCACTACACAAGGATCAATTGGGCCACGTTGTCCTCCAACTTCTAAGGGACAGTGGCAGTATATTTAACTGTCCATTTTAATGTATTTTCTATATGTATTTATGTGTATTGTTCCCCTGTGATATGAACAGCAGGCCAATTGGGGTGTAGTGTAGCATCCTAGACACTAGAGGGAGATAGGGAGCCCCTAGTATAAATGTTGCTGCTCAAACCCCAAACACTGTAGCGTGTTTCTCATTGGGGGAGCAGTCCCACCGCATGTGGACCGCAGCAAACGACCATCCCGAGCAATTATGCGTACAAAGGAGGACGCCAGTGCGGTCCACATGCACCACAAAAGCATCCTACACAGACCAGAGCATTGTGCGGATGACAATATAATTATATAAATCACTGAAGAAAGTGCACCAAACGGATATGCCACTGACTATACTAGCTGGTCATACAAGCAGATATTAAAAGCTGAGACTTTAGCCAATATATTCCAGTCAGGAAGATATCGGAGCCCATCATGCACCACGTCACGGTCCTCAGCATGGCAAGGGGTCCTACCACTGCGCTAACTATGGTGTGAACACGGTCTGAAGGTGATGAAATCCAGCTCACAGCCAAGCTTCCACACAACCGCATAGCAGGACAACTAATGCAATGTGGACAAAGCAAGACTGTAAGCCACACCCATATCAGACCATGTGATGGAGGTTTCCAGGTGCAAAAGAATGTTCAATTGCCAGATGAAGGCACATTCAATACTTATAAAACAAAATCACAGACATATAGTGACCAATATGGGGGAACTGCCCAAGCTCCAAACACTGTAGCGTGTTTCTCTTTGGGCGAGCAGTCCCACCGCATGTGCATGATGGGCTCCGATATCTTCCTGACAGGAATATATTGGCTAAAGTCTGGGGGGCCCCTTACACAGCTCAAGGCCTGGGCCCCCCCTCCTACCCTGCCCCCTTTATAATCCATCCTGACTCCACCTCCCCTCCACCCCTAAGGACCTACCCCCAATTTCATTATTTTTCTACAACTACAACGACAGTAAAAAGTGATAATCAGTGATTTCAGTAAGGAATTCATTTTTGACCAAATAATATGAAGCCTGCTACCACGACAAGGTAGACTCTTTTAAGCAGGACCCTACACTAACACTAACTACACTACTTGCTCTAATCTGCCCTAGCAATCTTCCCCTGGCACATTTAAGAAAAAAATACCTTAAAAGCACAAGGTTTACTGTTACAGTGTTATGGGGGGATCTGTGGATGATTTACTGTTATGGGGGAATCTGTGGAGGACTTGCTGTTACGGGGGGAATCTGTGGATGACACACTGTTATGGGGGGAATCTGTGGATGACACACTGTTATGGGGGAATCTGTGGATGTCACTCTTATGGAGAATCTGTGGATGACACACTGTTATGGGGGGAATCTATGGATGACACACTGTTATGGGGGATCTGTGGGTGACACACTGTTATGGGGGGAATCTGTGAATGACACACTGTTATGAGGAATCTGTGGATGACACACTGTTATGGGGGATCTGTGGATGACACACTGTTAGGCCCCTTTCACACGGGCGTCATGTTTTTTAGCCGGATGCGTTCAGGGTGCGTTCAGTGAAAAGCTTGCGATTTTTCAGGCGAGTGCTGTCAGTTCATTATGCGATTGCCTCGCGTTTGTGCGTTTTTCCCGCGCGTGTGACATCCGGATGGCATGCGTTTTTTTTCAACGCCCGTTAAAAAAAACTGATCAATCCACTACATTCACCTGTAACTGCAAACACCATATAAATACCCTCAGCATGCATTGTTTTGTTGGACAGCTCCATTTTTTGGTGGAGTGGTTTGTGTGTTGATTGGTGTGTGTGTTTGTTAGTGGATTATCCTTTGCAGGATGTCCACTTTCACCCTGTCATCCACTGACCATGTGTTTTTGCACTGGCTGGTCTCCCGCTGTTTTGGTGAACAGCCAGAAATGATTGAGGAGGAGCCGCGGAGGAAGCACATGTGGGTGCATCCTATACTTTCGCAGCGTGCCAGCAAAGGTATCTTTGTTGGCTTGTACGCTGAGCTCCGTGCGCACCCTCCAAAGTTCTTCAATTATTGCCGCATGTCGGTGTCTACGTTTGATCGTCTGTTGGAGGAGTTGAGGCCTTCCTTAACTTTTCAGGACACCAATATGTGGCGGAGTGTGTCACCTGAAGAACGGCTTATTATTACTTTAAGGTAAGACTATATATATTTTTAGACTAAATACTTTAATGCCACCCTGTTTTCCAATACATAGTTGTTAGGTCAATGGCCTATGTATTATAATTTTTTACTATTATATGCCTGAGTGCGTAAATGAAGTAGACCTGTATTTAAACTCCCTTATTTTTAGTGATAAACTGTGTGTGGTTAGATTAGTCACACCAGAATCCAGTTCCGCAGGGGTTAATTATTCAAATGCAGCCTGTAATGATGAGGACACTTCACCTGTGTGTATATGTTAATTGTCTTGAACTTTATGAAGGTTTCAATGCTATTCCTTATTTAGTTTTATATCAGAATATAAATCATATGTTTTAAAAATATACCACTATGTGCTTGTTTCATATATTTATCATCTACTTTTCCATTAAATAATGTCAAATAATGTGCTAGATTTAAAAACATATGCTATGAAAGTATCTAATTCTATTTTATTTTATTTTTTTCAGATATCTGGAGACTGGTAATTATTTTTCGTCTTTGCATTTTGTTTTTCGAATGGGCACTTCCACAATTGCTGGCGTGGTACGTGCTACATGTGCCGCCATTTGGTTGACACTGAAGGCCTTAGTGCTGCCACAACCAACCAGGCAGCAGTGGCTTGATATAGCCCATGGCTTCCAGGAAAGGGCTCAATTTCCTAATTGTCTTGGTGCCCTTGACGGGAAACACATACGGGTTAAGAAGCCACCGAACTCAGGGTCCCAATACTATAATTATAAGCAGTTTTTCTCTGTAGTTTTGTTGGCCCTGGCTGACACAAACTACAGGTTTATAATTGTAGATATTGGGTCCTATGGAAGTTCTGCAGATGCTTGCATCTTCAGGGCTTCCAGAATGGGTCGCTGGCTTCAGTCCAACCAACTGGACGTACCACAGCCAGCAAACCTTCCTGGCTCTACTGGGCCACCTGCGCCTTATGTGGTCGTAGGGGACGAGGGATTTGCCCTTTCTAGCCACCTGATGCGTCCTTATCCTCGACGCAGTTTGGATGCCAAGAGGCGCAATTTTAATTATCGGTTAAGTAGAGCCAGAAGGTTTGTGGAGTGCACATTCGGCATTTTTTCAAATAAATGGCGGGTTTTCCAGTCGTCAATACAGCTGGCACCACAAAATGTCAATGTGGTCATCAAGGCATGTGTAGTGCTGCATAACTACATACGCACCTATGAGGCCAAACCTGATGACGACGCCCAAGTGTACAGTACACCACCACCAAGAGACACTTTACTACTTGGACGATCTGGATATGCTGGACTCAGAGTGCAGGATTTTTTTTCGGATTATTTTATGTCCCCTATCGGTTCTTTTCCTTTTCAACAGTAGTCCTCAATGCATGGACTTTTGTGTTTGCCCTTCTATTTTCATAACCAGGATGGTTTGAGTTTAGTTCAGTTTGAATTTTTTTTAGTTAGGGACTCGCAAGATTATGAGGACCCTTGACGTGGGTTGCCAGCTTACATATTTTGCAACTAAATAGTCTAATCTACATGGTATGTGAAATATGTACTAATACCTCATTTCTCTATTACCTACAAAATGTGGCTAAATTACTCAAATTTGTAAAAAAAAAATTCGGTATAATACAGAGTTAAACAAATGTCTTAATATTGATTATATGGTGTTGGAGGAGTATAGATTTGTTGGTCTAACATGTTTTGTATGTATGTGTAATAAAACAAACTCATTTAAATTTATTATGACCTACATTTTGATGTAAGAACCCCTAAAAATAAAAACGATTGAACGTCAGTGTTTGTGTGCAAAATTAACATTTCATATGTGTCCTATGTGGTTACTAATGTCTAGTACAAATGTACTATCTATAAATTGTGGTATGTGTATGCACAATAAAATAAAATCAGACACATTAGAAGCTTGAAAACAAAAATGTGTTTTATTGCACACATTAAAAGAAAATAAAATCTCTGGTATATGAAAATAAATACATTTTTCTGGCAAAATTACTACAAATTAACATATTGCCTTGATGGCGAAGAAGATCCTTGATAAGGAGGGGCAAAATATTGTGAGGGTCCAGGCTGATCTTGAGCTTGTCCCTCATAAGGAGCTCTTGAATATTGGCCCTGTGAAGGGGGGCCGGAATATTGGCCCTGTGAAGGGGGGCCGGAATATTGGCCCTGGGATGGGGGGCCGGAATATTGGCCCTGGGATGGGGGGCCGGAATATTGGCCCTGGGAAGGAGCCCTTGAAAATTGTGCCTGGGAAGGGGGGCCATGGCATTGTGGTGGCCCAGCTCGACTGGGCGAGGGTCCCGGAGGCCCATAGCTGGGTTCACCCAGAATCTGGGGAACATATGGCGCCATTGGTGGCCCATAATGATCCCTTGGGGGGGGCATTTGTGGTTGGTCGGGTAATGGCTGGGAAACAGTGGGGTGTTTGGGGACAATTAGTTGCCCATAGCGGCGTAAATTTTCAAGGGCGTAATGCATGACCGATGGATCAGGAAGGGAATTCGCTAGCTCCAGAACGATTTCTACGGAAGTTCTTGTCCGTAATAATCGTTCTGGAGGTAGCTGCCGCATATAATGGGCCAGACTACTGGCAAACATATTGTGATGATCCTCCTGCCGAGCCCGAGATAAATAATCAAAAACTTGGACATTCACGTTGGACTCGGCAGGAGGATTTGCCCGTCGTCTGGACCTGATGGGTAGAGCCAGGATGGGGGGGGGGGGGGAATCAGCTCCTGATGCTGCAGGAGGCTTGGAAGGTGCTGGTGTTCGTCCCGGAAGAGTCTCCTGCTGCCCAGCTGTCGTCTCCTCCTCACAAGCACTCGACAATTGTGGTGCCGATTCTTCTCCTTCCTCCTCTAGGTTGTCCTCCGTTCTACAAAATGATTAAAATATATAAACATGACGATTCGAAAAATTATATTAACATATTCCTGTCATGAGCTACACAATCTACATTTGTCACATAGTACTAACAGGCCCAACAAACCGAGGTTTCATTCTGGCAAACCATTCGGGGCTTGTGCCCCATATGTTTGGTCTAGTGCCCTGAATGTTATGCTGGATTGCTGATAGAATGTTAAGGAAATATTCAAGTGAATTTTTCCATTGATTGGAACTGGGCAACCCCCTGATCACCCCCCTTGTACTAGTTCCGCAACTTATTTGCTGCGATTGAGCACCGATGGCACAGAAGTGACTGAACTCATGCCAGCGCAACAGATAAGTAGCGGAACTAGTACAAAGGGGGATGGGGGGTGATCTGGGGGTTGCCCAGATGGCTAGTCCCTTCGCAGTAGTTATTAAACCACTTTCAGCACTCCCCCATTCACTGAAGGGGGGACTGCTGAAAGGGGTTAATAACTACTGTGAAGCCCCCCTCCCCCCCGGGGATGGCGACATAGCTTCATGGGTGTAACTTGGATTCACGGGGGCGTTGTACAGTGGCCTTGTGCCCCAGATGTTTTCACACACTAGCAACTCCCCTGCCAACCAAAAATAGACATATGTGGTAATTGTGGTAGTATACATGTAGCAGGGATAACCCACACAAAACGAGGAAAAAAATTTTTTTTTAACACATTTATTAGACATCTTATGTCCCATAGAGCATGTGGGTTAATCCTGCTACATTATTTACGTACCATCAATCTTTACTCAACTTATCATTTTAATCTCCTACTTTTGGATAAGAAAGGAGCAATGCGAATGTTTGCTATTGATAAATATGACATTTCACATTGATCCATTCAAAACATTCACAGTACGTAAAAATTCGCCATACAGTGCATATAGCTTATTGTGTAGAATGGACTTACGGACGCAGATCCATGACAGCGCGGAGGAACATTAGCTGCTCCCGGAAGAGGTACGGCCTTTTCTTGTGGAGACCAGCCCCGCTCCGCCCCTGCTTTCTCATTTCCTTGCGGAATTGGTCACGGCAGCTCCGCCAACGACCTCTTCAACTGGTAATAGAAAGGCAAAAAGGAACATGGATCAATTTCTAAAGTGATAGGTAAACTAAGGTATAACAAGGCCTATATACTAGGGAGGACAACATAGATCAAACATGTATACATTGTTTTAACTTACTTAAATTTCTGCGACTTTGGCCTTAGGTCGTTTGCCATATGGCTGCAAACAGATCCTGGGTAACCTCCTCCCAGGCAGCGTCCTTTTTATATCTGTCCTGGTATTCGGAACAACGTAGATCCCAGAGGCAGGGCCTATCCTGCACCAGGACAATCAGCTTTTCCACATCCATGGCACGTGGATTTTTGGGCATGCTGACAACAATTCGCTCCGCGAGGGCTTGAAAAAGCAGCAGAAAACTGATCCCTCATGTGCTGCCACAAACCACATGCAGACACACACAGAGAAAAAAAACGCCTACTTCCTGTATTATATAGCCCAGGAGTGTTGCTAAGTTACTTCCGTAAAAAAAAACTGAACGCAACGCATGGTATCCAGATGCCATCCGATTTTCACGCACCCCATTCACTTCTATGGGGCCTGCGTCACGTCAAAATCGGACAATATAGAGCATGCTGCGATTTCAACTGAACGCACAAGTGATGCGTTAAAAACATCGCTCATGTGCACAGCCCCATAGAAATGAATGGGTCAGGATTTAGTGCGGGTGCCATACGTTCGCCGCACGGATCGCACCCGCACGGAAAACTCGCCCGTGTGAAAGGGGCCTTATGGGGGGGAATCTGTGGATGACACACTGTTATGAGGAATCTGTGGATGACGAACACTGTTATGAAAAATCTGTGGATGACGAACACTGTTATGGGGATCTGTGGATGACACTGTTATGGGGATCTGTGGATGACACACTGTTATGAGGAATCTGTGGATGACGAACACTGTACTGTTATAGGGATCTGTGGATGACACTGTTATGGGGGATCTGTGGATGACACACTGTTATGGGAATCTGTGGATGACACACTGTTATGGGGATCTGTGGATGACACACTGTTATGGGGTACTGTGGATGACACACTGTTATGGGGATCTGTGGATGACACACTGTTATGGGGGATCTGTGGATGACACACTGTTATGGGGGATCTGTAAATGACACACTCTTATGGGGGAATCTGTGGATGACACAGTGTTATGGGGGATCTGTGGATGACGAACACTGTTATGGGGGTTCTGTGGATGACACTGTTATGGGGATTTGTGGATGAGACTCAACCACTCTCAAACCCAACTGGTCAAACTTGTTAAATGGATCCCAAACACAATATGCACAATAACACCCCCCACCCCCTCCAACACTTAATTAACCCCTTCATGGCCTAAACATTTTTTTCAAAGCAGAACACAAAGCTAAATAGGGCTGGGTGGGCTGGCAAGGGAGGGGTTAATAACAATAAGTGATGGAGGATCCTGGCCCTGTGGGATAATCCAGAAAACAGCTTTGCATTTTACCCCTGAGCAAAGACCACACAACATAGAGCTGCCTAGCCAAGTAGACAACATAAGGATCAATATGAAAATAAATAATTTGGAGCCTTTGAAATAGCTTAGCTCAGTATGCGGCATAGGCTACTTTCACACTGCCGTTTCTGGGTCTGCCTGTGAGATCTGTTTCAGGGATCTAACAAGCGGCCCCAAACGGATCAGTTTTGTTCCAATGCATTCAGAGTGGATAAGGATCCGCTCAGAATGCATCCGTTTGGCTCTGTTCCGCCTCCATTCCGCTCTGGAGGCGGACACCAAAACGCTGCTTGCAGTCGGATCTTTAGATTCTTTTGACCTGTGACTCATTCAATTCTTAGACTATGTGTACTTGTGTGACTCAGACTCAGAGCTGGTAGTGCTTGCCTTGCCTCAGCTCTGATTGGTTGGTGGGCGGGGAGGGGAGGGGCTGGCAGAAGCAGCTTCCACTCTAGGATAAGATTACACTTCTTCCGAGTCCCTCCCCTCCCTGCTGCCAGCGTCTTCGCTATTGCGTGATAGGTCAGACTGAGCTGTTCCACTCGGATCGGCTCAGTCAGAGGAATCGACTCCTCCGGTTCAGTGAACTGAATCGATTCAAATGAACAATTCGTTCATGAACCGGACATCATTAGCAAGGAATAATCAATTGCCCCCCTCTAGCGATGCAATACATTTTTATTTATTTTTTTAAATTGGAACTGGCTGGGCCCCCCCCAGGGTCTGGGCCCCTTACTGGGGTATTAGCTGTACCCCCCTGATGGCGGCCCTGTTTGCAACCCCTGGAAAAGAGCTAATCCCCTACAATTGGTGTCGGATGCGTGCACATGTCCGTGCTGAAAAGTAAAAAAACAATCTGGTTGCTAGGGACAACAACATCACTGAAAGGAGCAGGTGCTACTCATGCTGTTCTGGACACTTTTTGCTGCAGAACTTGTACCTGTCCCTTTAAGTGAACGTGTAAGGGAAAGGACCATTGAAAACAGTGATGTAGTTGAAGTGAAAAATGAAAATGTGAGGTCATGTGAAGTATATGATGATGATCACATGCCTTTTGCCTTTCAGGATGTGATCAGGAGAGAAGCGCCCACAGGTGGTAAAAATGTAAATGATGATTCATCTTTTATTTTCTTCATCTGCTATTTTTTATGAAGAACTTTATGACTTGATCAGGAGGTTTGAAGAATTGATTATAAGTAATGTGAACCAGGCACCTGAAAGAGAGCCTGAGCAAGTGCAGGTGGTTCTCACTGAGGGGGAGTCTCCAGTAAGAACTGGGTCTTGTGGACCTGATGTTACAAATATGTTCTTATATGATGTGATGTTGAGTTGTGATAATGTTTCGTTGTTATGGGGCAAGGTAGACACTTCTGCAGATAGTGACGAAACTCCTGCAGAACCTGTACTTGCCTGTGTAAATGAAGGTCTAAGGGAGCTGCACATTGACTGCCATAAGGAAAGAATATTGCCTTTTGAAAACAATGATGCAGAAGTGCAGATGAATGTTGTGAGCACTGAGTGGAAAGGGTAGCAGTCCTAGAGGGAGTATCACAAGTACCAGAGGTGGACATGCAGTCTCCACAGAGTTTTATGGACCATAAAGTAATGTCCCAGGTAGGGATTAACTCAGCAGTGCCCCTAGAGGTCATAGTTAATAATGACACCAGTGACATAGGCGATATATGCGCTGTGACCATTAGCAACTCTGAGAAGGAAGCTACCAAGTCAAGGTATTGCAAAATTCAGGTGGTTACTAGTAGCGACCAGACGACAGTTATACCTGACGTGACGAGAGCTGAGTGGGGAGATGGCAGCCTAGTGTCTGAGACCCATACCCAGGCAGGGGTAGATGAACTGACACGTCAGTACAGCTGCAATCCTGAAGATTTTTCTCCTCCACACGGTCCCTAGATATGATAGAAAAGGGACTAGATGTCTTCACAGAGTCATCGAAGAAGACTGCAGTAGATACAAAGTGCTTAAAGAGACCCTGCGTGGAACCCCCACAGGGTGGCCAAAAGAGAATGGTGATACTCCTACATCAGCTGCAGCAGAGCCAAGTGAAGAGCATCTGGAACAGGAGACACTCTCCTTGGCTCGATCCCTTTAAGAAGCACTTGAGGAGCGAGATAAATGTGAGAGGCTGAACAGACAACTCAGAGCAGGGATGGAAGATCTCATGAGCTCAAAGGATGATGTCAGGAAGAACGTCTATGAGTTGAAGAAGTCTAAGCCAGAGCCTGTTAAGAATGGGTCTGGAGATGGTGGTGCTGTGGTGCCGACCGAGGTGGAGAAGATGGAAGATCTTTCTGCTCACCCAACTGATGGTGCTGATGTGAATGCAGAGGCCAAGAGACTCATGGCAATAAGTAGCCAGGAACTGGTCATGAAAGATGTTCCCTCTGCCGTCAGTGCCTTACAGAAAGCCAGCGGTCTGCTGGAGAAGAAATTCCAGGAAAAAGACGATCAGCATACAGATGGAGGTGTCCTCAGTGCCTCCAACCTTGATGAGAAGGAGGAGGCGTTAAGAAGGCAAGGATATGAGGCCAAGTCCGTGAAGGATGAAAAGGATAATAAAGTAAATGGAGACTCCAAAGAAGCTAAGGCAGAGGTCTTAAAATGGGAGAAAACCTTGGATGTCCCAGAGATCAAGGTTAGGGCGAAAAGAGCGACTGCTGAAGTGGGAAAAGCCACTGAAGATGCAGAAGACTCTGAAGTTGGCTCCAAACCCGAAGAAACCCCTACTGAGAATAATGGTAAAGGGGTCCAGATGTGTGGAAAAGGAGTGAGACATAAGAAACCTGCTCTGCTGAAGGAGCCCCGCAAGGCAAAAGAGAAAGGTTTGGGACACGACTCAGTCAAGAGTTGCCGCAGTCCAAGAAAGGATGTGAGGGGCCTGTGCAGAAGCCAGGAAATATAAAAAGACAGTACCTGCTCATGAGATGGGCAAGAAAATCCCAGAGGCCTTGTCAGCTCTGTAATAAACTCATGAGGGTGACAAACCAAGCGCTGTTGTCCTGGGTCTGGCAGAACAAAGGGAAGGTACGTGTCACCGAGGTTCCTGGCCTCGGTGAAATAAGAACTGGTAATTTTCTGTGTCAGTGGCAGCTAGTGCTCGCTGACACTGGGTTACTTAGTGTGGCTGTAAAGCCAGTCTGGGCCGGTTCTTATTGGGAGCAGCCAAAGAGCAGGGTGGGTGGCTGTTCCCCACATCCAGGCCAGGTGGATGCCCTCTCACCAGCCTCCCCTGGTTATGCAGGTGTTCACCCTCACGGGTTTGAACAAAGGGGGGGGGGATATGTGAGGAAGTGACAGGCCTCATGGTTGTTAGGGGAGATATATGGCAAGATTTGCTGTGTCTTCCCCAGAATCACCAGGTCTGAAGAAAGACCAGGTGCAGTAATCACCTGGGGATAAAGGAATCCACAGAGTGAGAGGGGGTGGGGACTTGCACTCAGAAGGCTGGAGTGGCCTTGTGTGGTCTGAGCCGGGAGGGCTGAGAGACCACTATCCCCCAAGAGACACTAATGTGGGAGCAGCCTGGAGGCTGCTGGATGTTGGGCTGGGAAAGCCGCATCTCATCACGGGTGTGAACTGTGGTACGCTTTAGGTGAGTCAGGGAAACCTATGTGTTTAGATAGGGCAAGGTATCTTATTTTGGCTTTGTGTGTTTTTGCTTTATGCCGTGTGCCACAATAAAGCACAGTTTGGCCCCTAAATCCTGGTGTCTGTGAAGAAGTGTGTGTTTGCAACCCCTGGAAAAGAGCTAATCCCCCTACATTATATATGTTATTTTAGAATCTGAGGAATATTCTAAAAGACCAAGTTTTAGCAATATTGCGAATATTAGTAAAAATCACCAATAGAGTAGACTTAAATTTTAGTAATAGTGCTAAAATCTTTTTTATTATAGTGTCATTTTTGGGTTCTCTTCTGAACTTAATAGTTTGAAAAAAAAATGTACTCAATTTAAAAAATATACTAGAGCACTATATCAGCTATGTGTCTTTTACGAATATTCTCGATATTCCTATATATAATTGTTTTTAAATATTCTAAAAACTAAGATATAGCAGCAATATATCGAATATTTGTAAAAGACACATTGCTGAAACGGCAATGAAATGTTTGCATGCGTGTGAGTCACTTCTGGCAGGAAGTAACAGGTTTCATCTAGAATCCAGTGTGAGTTGAGTCGAGTTGGATGCGTTTAGAAAAATGGTGGCAAGTAAATTCAAGGAAGCTGAGGAAGAGGTCCTCGTCATAGTAAGTAAATTGAACATTTTAACTCACGCTCGTTAAGTTATCTTACTAATATTCTTATGTAGGTTTATGGAATTTAAGTTTTCGGAAATGTCTTTGTATGTGAAAACTATTTTCGCATGACAATTAAATTTGCATAGCATATACTTTGATTAGATATAAATGATTGGTTGAAACAAGCATTGTTGACATTCAAAAGTAATATTTTTTTCACATAATCATTAACATCTACTCATACTAGATAAAATGTGATTTTATTTGTATTACTAAAATAAATAGTTAAGCATTTTTGATAAGACAATAAACGGTTGGTCTGCCATCAAAGCACTATCTCTCACTGGCATCTGCTATATATTTATATGCTATCCATACATACATGTGGCCGACGTGTCATTATATATGGATAATTCCAAATATACGCAGAGCGAAAAAACGCCCGGTACATACGCTGTTCTCGAGCAATTACGTATTTTAAACCAAAACTGGACTCAGAACAGCTTAGTTTGAACAAGTACAAAAAACTTTTATTGAACTTACAATGATAAAAATTGTTACATATCCATACATATAAATGAGCAGCACAATGCCACACAGGATAACGTTATATTGGTCTGTTGTAAAACAAATGACAGAAGATAATCCCAAACCGTGCAGAGTATATTCTTACACGGCTAACAGTTAATACAATATAAAGTGCATAGTGCAGATTGTAAACACTGACTAAGGGAAATACAAAAATCAATACAGACCAAGTCCTCCTGGATCCCTACACGTGTTTCGCGTTTTGCTTCCTCAGGTGATACTGATGGTGTGTGTTGCCTGTTCATATATAGTCTGCATATTGATTAGAACCTAGATCACCTGAATTCCTCGTGTATGCCGAAAACCGGAAGTGCGGTGCGTTCCACGCTGGAACGCACACCCACTTCCGGCTCAGTCGGTGTCCGGACACTCAATATAGCCCTGCATAGTCATTCCACCTTGGACCAAACTTATCCCCACAAGAATCAAGGTAAAACTAACCATTTACATGCCCAGTATGGAGAGGGTGGAAGGAGGTAACAGGCAAAGGCGTGGAGAAGGCCGCTCCACATACCGGAACCGGAAGTATGGCATGCGGTCCACGGTGGAACGCATCGGCCACATTAAGCCAAAATAGCCTCCTCCCATGACTCCGCCTCAAATGATGTCACTCGCACGCAGATCTCCAGCTTGTAATGCGTTCCACCGTGGAACACAAGCGGGGTACACACTTCCTGAAACACTGAAAGATCGATTACATGACCAATTAGTTAGATTTAATCCTGAAACTCCGTGTACGTACAGACCAGGGTTCTATATATACCTCCATGGGGGCGCCCTTAGGAACAATGGGGGAATATAAAACATATTACAAAGAAATCAAAAAAATATAAACTAAATATAAATTCCAGACATTGAACACTTGGGAAGCTCTAACAATGGCCAGAATAGTAATATATGATAAATAGGGTGAGAAAGTGAAGAAAAAGAAGAGAAAAATAATAATGGATGAGTGGAAACACATGCAAAAAAAGGGTGATAAAGTGCTTGGTGAAGCAATGTGCAGAAAAAGAGTGATGGAAGAGAAAGGGATTTATTTTTATAAATATATTATAACATACATGTAAAATTGGGATAACTTCCATTTATAATGTGTAACACGAATGAGAACACTATCATTACAATGAGATCCATCAGGACCTCTCATTAAGTATCCTGGAATCATTAGCCGATTTTGATTTACGTGAATGTCCAAGTCGTTATGCTCTACATAAAGAGTGCTCATGTTGATATTTCCCATTGGACCATCTCTCAATGATCCACGTGGTCCATGCCTCCCCAGATGTTCATGTCAACCATACCCATGTAAATATATAGTAAGCAGCCTCACGGAATAATGACCAGCAAGAATAAATATATAGTCCTATCAAAGCAGAAAAAAAACGTGTTAAAAAACATAAAACCAAAGATTAAAAAGGTCACAGGTATACACATCACCTAGACTTACAGAGGAAATCACGAAGATGGGTATTAATACATTTTATTAACTTAGCCCAAAAATGGCGAAAAACTCAAGGCCTCATTGAGGCCTGATGGTATAACAGTATTCAATTCAAAGATCCATTTGACCTCCTTTTGAGCAAGGACCTTCTTCCAGTTACCGCCCCTCCCGCTTATCAAAACCCTATCGATGCCTCTTACCTTTAAAAGGCCTCGTGGAAGTCCCAGGCAGAAAGTATTTTTAATAGTGGGAGTAGCCTCGCACAGGATACCGAACAGAGGAATACACGAGAATTAAAGGTGAAATTTAAGAATCTTTCACATAAACGCCTAAAAATCTGGTGGAATAGAACATCATTGGAACAGTACATTAAGAGGAACCTGATTCCACGTGGTCTTCGGGTACAAGTATTTCCATCCCATAATCTTGGCTAATGATTCCAGGATACTTAATGAGAGGTCCTGATGGATCTCATTGTAATAATAGTGTTCTCATTCGTGTTACACATTATAAATGGAAGTTATCCCAATTTTACATGTATGTTATAATATATTTATAAAAATAAATCCCTTTCTCTTCCACCACTCTTTTTCTGCACATTGCTTCACCAAGCACTTTATCACCCTTTTTTTGCATGTGTTTCCACTCATCCATTATTATTTTTCTCTTCTTTTTCTTCACTTTCTCACCCTATTTATCATATATTACTATTCTGGCCATTGTTAGAGCTTCCCAAGTGGTCAATGTCTGGAATTTATATTTAGTTTATATTTTTTTGATTTCTTTGTAATATGTTTTATATTCCCCCATTGTTCCTAAGGGCGCCCCCATGGAGGTATATATAGAACCCTGGTCTGTACGTACACGGAGTTTCAGGATTAAATCTAACTAATTGGTCATGTAATCGATCTTTCAGTGTTTCAGGAAGTGTGTACCCCGCTTGTGTTCCACGGTGGAACGCATTACAAGCTGGAGATCTGCGTGCGAGTGACATCATTTGAGGCGTGGGAGGAGGCTATTTTGGCTTAATGTGGCCGATGCGTTCCACCGTGGACCGCATGCCATACTTCCGGTTCCGGTATGTGGAGCGGCCTTCTCCACGCCTTTGCCTGTTACCTCCTTCCACCCTCTCCATACTGGGCACGTAAATGGTTAGTTTTACCTTGATTCTTGTGGGGATAAGTTTGGTCCAAGGTGGAATGACTATGCAGGGCTATATTGAGTGTCCGGACACCGACTGAGCCGGAAGTGGGTGTGCGTTCCAGCGTGGAACGCACCGCACTTCCGGTTTTCGGCATACACGAGGAATTCAGGTGATCTAGGTTCTAATCAATATGCAGACTATATATGAACAGGCAACATACACCATCAGTATCCCCTGAGGAAGCAAAACGCGAAACACGTGTAGGGATCCAGGAGGACTTGGTCTGTATTGATTTTTGTATTTCCCTTAGTCAGTGTTTACAATCTGCACTATGCACTTTATATTGTATTAACTGTTAGCCGTGTAAGAATATACTCTGCACGGTTTGGGATTATCTTCTGTCATTTGTTTTACAACAGACCAATATAACGTTATCCTGTGTGGCATTGTGCTGCTCATTTATATGTATGGATATGTAACAATTTTTATCATTGTAAGTTCAATAAAAGTTTTTTGTACTTGTTCAAACTAAGCTGTTCTGAGTCCAGTTTTGGTTTAAAATATTATATATGGATAGCAGACAAATCTATATCAGATGCACATTGCACATCTAATTTCCTGCCTTACATAACATACCCACACTGCATACCACCAAACCCCCACCCCCAACACACAAACACACACACAGTCTATTCAAACAGCGGTCCTCCAGTTGTTCTCATACTACAACTCCCATTATGCTGTTCTATAGGATGATAGCTGTAGGCTGTCATGGAATGATGGGAGTTGTATTTTTGCCACAGCCGGAGGGCCACAGTTTTTTGGATGGCTGCTGTCTAAAGATTCTAATAAGTGTCCTGTTGGTCAGGAGACGTAATTTTTTACATTCTATATTCGCTGGTTCATTTAGTGTTACCCAGGGTGCACCACGTAAAGCTTTACACCCCATACTATGCCATCACGTCACTAGACAGGTACATCTCTCCTCAGATGGACAATATCTAATAGCTTATACCCCACACACATACAATTTCAATACAATTAAATGTTATACGTTTACGTTAACTTAAATTCTAGTATTTCACTTTCAAACAATAATAATTTTTGGTTTGGTTTTGGTGGAGATGATGATGACATGGTGGTGGTATTTACGGCAGCATCAAGGCAGCGCACGGCGAGCGGTTCCCTGTAATTAAACTACAACATGCAGAGCTGCCTCTCGCCGTGTGCTGCCTTGCTGCTGCTGGAACTATGCCCCCGCCAACAGTGGTGCAGCTGCAGGCCCGGCAGCTGTTCCATCCGTTTCCTTCACTGTCTCTGTGTTACATAATTTCATTGTGTAATACTGCCGAGGGGGGCCTGACCAAATCTTTTAGTCCTCCTCCGGGATGGGCCACTTCTGGGTCAGGGCCGCAAAGCAGACGCTTCTCCTGCTTCCCCGATAGTTACGCCCCTGGCCGCCACCATTATAGTAAATGTGGACGTATCTTCATTCTTGTAGCCTGGGCGTAGTTACAGGGGATGCGGGGTGAAGCGGCTGCTTGGGGCCCCTGACCCAGAAGGGGCCCATCCAGGAGGAGGAGAAGAAGGACTAAAAGATTTTGTCAGGGCCTCCTCAACAGTATTAGGCCTCCTGCACACGACAGTATTTTTTAACGGCCCGCAAAACGTGGTTCCGTTGTTCCGTGATCCGTGCCCGTTTTTTCTTCCATTGTGCTTCCGTGTGTCCATGTTCCCGTTTTTTTGCGGACGGTCAGAAAACTTGGCATGGTAAAAAAAATGTAATTTTAATAACTCCACCCAGGATACTGGTATAAATCAAGGGCACCTGAGTATGCATTTGTGGCCATTTTCTGTAGTCTTCACAGAGTACAGAGATTCATTTGGCTGCTTCTCTTTGCTGTATCACCATGTCTGATTCAGAGGAAGAGGTCTTACTGGATTGGCTCGTTTCTCGGCAATGGGGACCGCGCACTCCTTTGTTGACTGAGGAACCAAGTAGAAGGCAACGATTTTGGGTCCGATAGTTTCCCAACGGTGCCGGAAAGGACACTTTCATTCCCTCTACGAAGATCTGCGCCTGCATCCTGCGAAGTTCTATTCCTTCTGTCGGATGTCAGTGCCTACATTTGATCGCTTGCTGTCATCTCTACATACTGTCCTTACCTTCATGGACACCAATATGAGGCGCAGCATTACTCCTGAGGAAAAGCTCATCGTCACGTTGAGGTAAGCAGTATAGTACTTTTATAGTTAAAACAGTAATGTGCACTGCTTCAGTCAGGAGGAACATGTGCTAGAAAATGGCTGCTGTTAGACATGTGCTAATGTTTGCAGAAGTAACATTTCTTTCCCCCTTTTTTTTTCTTTCATTTGTTTGTGGTTGTTTTTTTTTTTATCCCGTTAATCCCTGGCACCTAACATCCCAATATTGTTTTTTTGTGTTTGCTTTTGTGCAAGTTTCAAACTTGTGTTTAGCTAACGGCCTCCAGACAATCCATGAAGCCTCTGCACTCGCCAGTAGTTTGTTTAAAATGTTGTTTGATTCAGTCAGTCAGCCATGTTACAGCAGGCTGTAACCTGCCTGTTTGAGTGAATCATTTCATATTTTTCTTGAATTACTGGCGAGTGCAGTTTTTTTTTTTTTAGAAAATAATTTGGTCCCTCAGTCAGGATCTCTATCTGCGTGCACCACCCTGTTAGAAGTCTATATACCGGTCTGTACCCTATTTTGTAGGATTGTGCTGCTGCGAACCCCTGAGATTTCCAGCTAACGTCTTCATCATGCCTAATGTTCACAATATTTCGAACGTGCACAACACTCTCTGCATTTATAAAGAGGCTAAACACAGTTTATGTAACTTAGTTGTGGTAGTACTGCCCACACCCCAATAGCTGTTAGTGTTTTGCACATATACACCTTTTTTTTTTTTCTGTTTAATCAACCAAGGACATAGGGCAGTGATGGCGAGATGTTATCAGACTGAGTTGGCAATGTTCTAGCCAGATCCGTAGCATTTTTTTCAAAATTTCAACACAGCAATTTTGCATGAATACTGTACTACAATATAGTTTAACGTCATTGCATTTTTGCATTTTGCTATAATTTCAGGCTTCAAATCAGTGCTGCCGGTAGTTTGCATAGTGTGCCTTGTGCTGATGAATGCTTTGTAAACTCAAGGGTGTATATTTGTAAACCATAGTCTTTTCAATGGGTGTGGGTGCACACACAGTGGGCCTTGAGTGCCGCCTCTGGCACCCGTACCATAGGTTCACCACGACTAGACATGGTGTGTATACAACATTATACTTGAATCTGGAATCTGTTGTTCCCTTATATTTGCAGTTTACTGTTTTTTTTTTTTTCTCAACAGATTCCTTGCCACTGGGAACTCTTTTGCATCACTGCATTTTGAGTTTCTTTTAGGAACCTCGACGATCTCCAGTATTGTACGACACACTTGCCATGTCATGTGGAAGCAACTCCGAGAGACGGTGATGCCGCAGCCCAAGGTGGACGATTGGGTTCGGATCGCTAAGGGCTTCCAAAATTATGCGCAGTTTCCAAACTGCATCGGGGCAATGGATGGCAAGCACATCCGTGTGAAGAAGCCGCCACACTCAGGGACCCGTTTCTTCAATTATAAACAATATTTTTCTATAGTGCTTATGGCTGTTGCTGACAGTAACTACTGGTTTATAATAGTTGATATCGGGGCCTATGGAAGCACTGCGGATGCTCGCATCTTTAGTGCTTCTAGAATGGGTGAGCGGCTTCGTGCCAACCAGCTTGCCCTGCCGGAGTCCAGAAGACTGCCCAGATATGCAGGCCCGCCGGCTCCATTTGTCATCGTGGCGGATGAAGGGTTTGCATTGACTCCACATGTTATGCAGCCCTTTCCAAAGCGTGGTTTGGATGTCAGGAGGCGTATATTCAACTACCGCTTGACTCGTGCCCGTCGGTATGTTGAGTGCGCTTTCGGGATACTCTCTAGCAAGTGGAGGGTGTTTTTGTCATCCATACAGATGGCTCCGGAGAATGCTACCCTGGTGATTAAAGCATGTGTTGTTCTACACAACTTCACCAGGATTCACGAGGCTTCCTCTTCTGTTGACATGGAAGAGCTTCCTACGTCTTCAGATTTGGGTTTAGAAAGGACCCTGCATAGGCGACCTGGGACTGCAGGCATTGCAGTTCGGGAACTCTATGCAGACTACTTTTACAACCCTAGAGGGATCCGTGCCATGGCAGAGGGACGCTATTCGTGGCAGTTTTTGAAATCTTCTGGGCTCCTTAGCTTTTTTTTTTTGTAGATAGAATACTAAAAATTATTGTGGTAGTTGAGTGTAGGGACTCGCAAAATAATGAGGACTCTTTACGTGGGCTTGCGGGCTGAGATTTTTGGGACATCACACATTTAAATCTGCATATAAAGTAATATAAATGATGTTTTGGTCAAAATGTAAATTGACTTTAACATCTTTATATTTGTATTTTCTGGTCCAATTTTTTTTCTAATACCTCTTCATGACCGTATCCCAAAATAAAGCTGTTGCTCATCCAAATAAAGTGTTGCTTTGTGAGTTAAAGTGTGTGATGTTTATTTTTTATATAGAAATTTGAAAAGGAAATGTTTTGTGTAGTGTGCCAAATAAAAAACAGTTGACTACTTTTTGGCCCAAACAACATTTATGTTGAAGATTGAGATCAACGTAATCAAATGGAAGCCAATGGTTCCAACATTAAGGAAAAGACATATAAAGTGCTCCTAACTAGAGTTGAGCGGACACCTGGATGTTCGGGTTCGAGAAGTTCGGCCGAACTTCCCGGAAATGTTCGGGTTCGGGATCCGAACCCGTTCCGAACTTCGTCCCAAACCCGAACCCCATTGAAGTCAATGGGGACCCGAACTTGTCGGCACTAAAAAGGCTGTACAACAGCCCAGGAAAGAGCTAGAAGGCTGCAAAAGGCAGCAACATGTAGGTAAATCCCCTGCAAACAAATGTGGATAGGGAAATGAATAAAAATACAAATAAAATAAATAAAAATTAACCAATATCAATTGGAGAGAGGTCCCATAGCAGAGAATCAGGCTTCACGTCAGCCACCACTGCAAAATTCCATTGGCATATATTTAGGCCCCAAGCACCCAGGCAGAGGAGAGAGGTCCCGTAACAGAGAATCTGGCTTCATGTCAGCAGAGAATCAGTCTGCATGTCATAGAAGAGAATCATGCTTCACGTCAGCCACCACTGCAACAGTCCATTGTCATATATTTAGGCCCAGGTACCCAGCCAGAGGAGTGAGGTCCCGTAACAGAGAATCTGGCTTCATGTCAGCAGAGAATCAGTCTGCATCTCATAGAAGAGAATCAGGCTTCACGTCAGCCACCACTGCAACAGTCCATTGGCATATATTTAGTCCCAGGTACCCAGCCAGAGGAGAGAGGTCCTGTAACAGAGAATCTGGCTTCATGTCAGCAGAGAATCAGTCTGCATGTCATAGAAGAGAATCAGGCTTCACGTCAGCCACCACTGCAACAGTCCATTGGCATATATTTAGGCTGAGGTACCCAGCCAGAGGAGAGAGGTCCCGTAACAGAGAATCTGGCTTCATGTTAGCAGAGAATCAGTCTGCATGTCATAGCAGAGAATCAGGCTTTACGCCAGCCACCACTGTAACAGTCCATTGTCATATATTTAGGACCCGGCACCCAGGCAGAGGAGAGAGGTCCCGTAACAGAGAATCTGGCTTCATGTCAGCAGAGAATCAGTCTGCATGTCATAGCGGAGAATCAGGCTTCACGTCAGCCAAAATTGGAACAGTCCATTGGCATATATTTAGGCCCCAGCACCCAGACAGAGGAGATGTTCATTCAACTTTGGGTTGCCCCGCAATATAATGGTAAAATGAAAATAAAAAGAGGATTGAATGAAGAAGTGCCCTGGAGTACAATAATATATGGTTAAGGGGAGGTAGTTAATGTCTAATCTGCACAAGGGATGGACAGGTCCTGTGGGATCCATGCCTGGTTCATTTTTATGAACGTCAGCTTGTCCACATTGGCTGTAGACAGGCGGCTGCGTTTGTCTGTAATGACGCCTCCTGCCGTGCTGAATACACGTTCAGACAAAACGCTGGGCGCCGGGCAGGCCAGCACCTCCAAGGCATAAAAGGCTAGCTCTGGCCACGTGGACAATTTGGAGACCCAGAAGTTGAATGGGGCCGAACCATCAGTCAGTACGTGGAGAAGTGTGCACACGTACTGTTCCACCATGTTAGTGAAATGTTGCCTCCTGCTAACACGTTGCGTATCAGGTGGTGGTGCAGTTAGCTGTGGCGTGTTGACAAAACTTTTCCACATCTCTGCCATGCTAACCCTGCCCTCAGAGGAGCTGGCCGTGACACAGCTGCCTTGGTGACCTCTTGCTCCTCCTCTGCCTTGCCCTTGGGCTTCCACTGTGACATTTGGGAATGCTCTCAGTAGCGCGTCTACCAACGTGCGCTTGTACTCGCGCATCTTCCTATCACGCTCCAGTGAAGGAAGTAAGGTGGGCACATTGTCTTTGTAGCGTGGATCCAGCAGGGTGGCAACCCAGTAGTCCGCACACGTTAAAATGTGGGCAACTCTGCTGTCGTTGCGCAGGCACTGCAGCATGTAGTCACTCATGTGTGCCAGGCTGCCTAGAGGTAAGGACAAGCTGTCCTCTGTGGGAGGCATATCGTCATCCTCCTGCCTTTCCCTCAGCCACGCACCAGTGATGGGCCCGAGCTGCGTTGGGTGCCACCCCGCTGTGACCATGTTTCATCCTCATCCTCCTCCTCATCCTCCTCGTCCTCTAGTAGTGGGCCCTGGCTGGCCACATTTGTACCTGGCCTCTGCTGTTGCAAAAAACCTCCCTCTGAGTCACTTCGAAGAGACTGGCCTGAAAGTGCTAAAAATGACCCCTCTTCCTCCTCCTCCTGGGCCACCAACTCTTCCATCATCGCCCTAAGTGTTTTCTCAAGGAGACATAGAAGTGGTATTGTAATGCTGATAACGGCGTCATCGCCACTGGCCATGTTGGTGGAGTACTCCAAACAGCGCAACAGGGCACACAGGTCTCGCATGGAGGCCCAGTCATTGGTGGTGAAGTGGTGCTGTTCCGTAGTGCGACTGACCCGTGCGTGCTGCAGCTGAAACTCCACTATGGCCTGCTGCTGCTCGCACAGTCTGTCCAGCATGTGCAAGGTGGAGTTCCACCTGGTGGGCACGTCGCATATGAGGCGGTGAGCGGGAAGGCCGAAGTTACGCTGTAGCGCAGACAGGCGAGCAGTGGCAGGATGTGAACGCCGGAAGCGCGAACAGACAGCCCGCACTTTATGCAGCAGCTCTGACATGTCGGGGTAGTTGTGAATGAACTTCTGCACCACCAAATTCAGCACATACGCCAAGCAAGGGATGTGCGTCAAACCGGCTAGTCCCAGAGCTGCAACGAGATTTCGCCCATTATCACACACCACCAGGCCGGGCTTGAGGCTCACCGGCAGCAGCCACCCGTCGGTCTGTTGTTCTATACCCCGCCACAACTCCTGTGCGGTGTGGGGCCTGTCCCCCAAACATATGAGTTTCAGAATGGCCTGCCGACGTTTACCCCGGGCTGTGCTGAAGTTGGTGGTGAAGGTGTGTGGTTGACTGGATGAGCAGGTGGAAGAAGAGGAGGAGGAAGCTGAGAAGGAGGAGGTGGCAACAGGAGGCAAAGAATGTTGCCCTGCGATCCTTGGCGGCAGAAGGACGTGCGCCAAACAGCTCTCCGCCTGGGGCCCAGCTGCCCCTACATTTACCCATTGTGCAGTTAGGGAGATATAGCGTCCCTGGCCGTGCTTACTGGTCCACGTATCTGTGGTTAGGTGGACCTTGCTACAGATGGCGTTGCGCAGTGCACACTTGATTTTATCGGATACTTGGTTGTGCAGGGAAGGCACGGCTCTCTTGGAGAAGTAGTGCCGGCTAGGAACAACATACTGTGGGACAGCAAGCGACATGAGCTGTTTGAAGCTGTCTGTGTCCACCAGCCTAAATGACAGCATTTCATAGGCCAGTAGTTTAGAAATGCTGGCATTCAGGGCCAGGGATCGAGGGTGGCTAGGTGGGAATTTTCGCTTTCTCTCAAATGTTTGTGAGATGGAGAGCTGAACGCTGCCGTGTGACATGGTTGAGATGCTTGGTGACGGAGGTGGTGGTGGTGGTACATCCCCTGTTTGCTGGGCGGCAGGTGCCAACGTTACTCCAGAGGAAGAGGCAGAGGCGGCAGCAGCAGAAGAGGCCGAGGCGGCAGCAGCAGAAGAGGTAGCAGGGGGAGCCTGAGTGACTTCCTTGGTTTTAAGGTGTTTACTCCACTGCAGTTCATGCTTTGCATGCAGGTGCCTGGTCATGCAGGTTGTGCTAAGGTTCAGAACGTTAATGACTCGCTTCAGGCTCTGATGGCATAGCGTGCAAACCACTCGGGTCTTGTCGTCAGCACATTGTTTGAAGAAGTGCCATGCCAGGGAACTCCTTGAAGCTGCCTTTGGGGTGCTCGGTCCCAGATGGCGGCGGTCAGTAGCAGGCGGAGTCTCTTGGTGTTCTGCTTTTGCCCACTGCTCCCTCTTTTGCTACACTGTTGGCTCGGTCTCACCACTGCCTCTTCCTCCGAACTGTGAAAGTCAGTGGCACGACCTTCATTCCATGTGGGGTCTAGGACCTCATCGTCCCTTGCATCGTCTTCCACCCAGTCTTGATCCCTGACCTCCTGTTCAGTCTGCACACTGCAGACAGACGCAGCAGTTGGCACCTGTGTTTTGTCATTATCAGAGATATGTTGAGGTGGTATTCCCATGTCCTCATCATCAGGAAACATAAGTGGTTGTGCGTCAGTGCATTCTATGTCTTCCACCGCTGGGGAAGGGCTGGGTGGATGCCCTTGGGAAACCCTGCCAGCGGAGTCTTCAAACAGCGTAAGAGACTGCTGCATAAATTGAGGCTCAGACAGTTTCCCTGGTATGCATGGGGGTGATGTGACAGACTGATGGGCTTGGTTTTAAGGCGCCATCTGTGCGCTTTCTGCAGAAGACGCAGGTGGGAGATAATGTGAACGTGCTGGATCCACTGTCGGCCACCCAATTGACTAATGCCTGTACCTGCTCAGGCCTTACCATCCTTAGAACGGCATTGGGCCCCACCAAATATCGCTGTAAATTATGGCGGCTACTGGGACCTGAGGTAGTTGGTACACTAGGACGTGTGGCTGTTGCAGAACGGCAACGTCATCTCCCAGCACCAGAGGGTCCACTAACACCACCACGACCATGTCCGCGTCCGCGTCCTTTACTAGATGTTTTCCTCATTGTTATCGTTCACCACAACAACAAAAATATTATTTGACCCAATCTATTTAGGTACCGTATTACACTAATACAGGCACAGCAGTAACCACAGATTTAGCTGACTATAAATTTGAGGACTATTATTTAGGCGCTGGGTGACAGGTATAGGTTTACTGACAGAATTAGACTTGGAAATGCACAGTAGCGTGTGTGTGAAGTTATTCAGAATGACCCTATGTGCACCTTGAATCTGATATACCCTTTTAGGGATAAATTTAAAGTAGGCCTGACACAGCAGAAACCACTAAATTAAGAAATTGCTAAATTGGGAATTGTATTTCAACCCAGAACAAAAACTGTGCTTTGACGGACACTAAATAAATTGACCAGCCACACCAGTAACGACAGATTTAGCTGGATATAAATTTGAGGCCTAGTATTTAGGCGCTGGGTGACAGGTATACGTTTACTGACAGAATTAGACTGGGATATGCACAGTACGTGTTTGTGAAGTTATTCATAATGACCGTATCTGCACCTTGAATTTAATATACCCTTTTAGGGATAAATTTAAAGTAGGCCTGATACAGCAGAAACCACAAAATTAGGAAATTGCTAAATTGCGAATTGTATTTCAACCCAGAACAAAAACTGTGCTTTGACGGACACTAAATAACTTGACCAGCCACACCAGTAACGACAGATTTAGCTGGATATAAATTTGAGGCCTAGTATTTAGGCGCTGGGTGACAGGTATAGGTTTACTGACAGAATTAGACTTGGAAATGCACAGTAGCATGTGTGTGAAGTTATTCAGAATGACCGTATGTGCACCTTGAATCTAATATACCCTTTTAGGGATAAATTTAAAGTAGGCCTGATACAGCAGAAAGCACTAAATTAGGAAATTGCTAAATTGGGAATTGTATTTCAACCCAGAACAAAAACTGTGCTTTGACGGACACTAAATAACTTGACCAGCCACACCAGTACAGAAGTAACGACAGATTTAGCTGGATATAAATTTGAGGCCTAGTATTTAGGAGCTGGGTGACAGTTATACGTTTACTGACAGAATTAGACTGGGATATGTGCAGTAGCGTGTGTGTGAAGTTATTCAGAATGACCGTATCTGCACCTTGAATCTAATATACCCTTTTAGGGATAAATTTAAAGTAGGCCTGATACAGCAGAAACCACAAAATTAGGAAATTGCTAAATTGCGAATTGTATTTCAACCCAGAACAAAAACTGTGCTTTGACGGAAACTAAATAACTTGACCAGCCACACCAGTAACGACAGATTTAGCTGGATATAAATTTGAGGCCTAGTATTTAGGCGCTGGGTGACAGGTATAGGTTTACTGACAGAATTAGACTTGGAAATGCACAGTAGCGTGTGTGAAGTTATTCAGAATGACCCTATGTGCACCTTGAATCTGATATACCCTTTTAGGGATAAATTTAAAGTAGGCCTGATGCAGCAGAAACCACTAAATTAGGAAATTGTCAAATTGGGAATTGTATTTCAACCCAGAACAAAAACTGTGCTTTGACGGACACTAAGACTGGGATATGGCCAAAAAATAACCACACTATTAATGGTTAAATGCACTTGGTGTGACAGCTTGACCAACCACACTATTGAGAGTTAAATGCACTTGGTGACAGGCGCAGCTTGCCCCTGATGTAGTATATGGCCAAAAAATAACCACACCATTGAGGGTTAAATGCACTTGGTGGCAGCTTGTGCTGGCACACCACAAGACACAAAATGGCCGCCGATCACCCCAGAAAAAAGTGACTGAAAAACGCTCTGGGCAGCCTAAAAACAGTGAGCAATTCAATAGCAGCAGTTCAATCATCCACAGCTGCAGATCGATCTCTGAATGAAGTCTTTTGGAGGAGTTAATCACTGCCTAATCTCGCCCTAACGTCGCGGCTGCAACCTCTCTCTATGCTGATCAGAGCAGAGTGACGTGCAGCGCTACGTGACTCCAGCTTAAATAGAGGCTGGGTCACATGGTGCTCTGGCCAATCACAGCCATGCCAATAGTAAGCGACGAACACCGAACCCGAACCCGGACTTTTACAAAAATGTTCAGGTTCGGGTCCATGTCACGGACACCCCAAAATTCGGTACGAACCCGAACTATACAGTTCGGGTTCGCTCATCCCTACTCCTAACAAAAAGTTAAAACATGTTTACAAATTCAGAAGGTCCTGAGTGAATGATTCTGGTGTAAACGTGGACCGTGACCTTACATTGGCCTGTTGAGGTGCCACAGATGTGAAACTGCTCGGGTAAAGGGGCTGACCCAGCAGAAACCACTAAATTAAGAAATTGCTAAATTGGGAATTGTATTTCAACCCAGAACAAAAACTGTGCTTTGACGGACACTAAATAACTTGACCAGCCACACCAGTAACGACAGATTTAGCTGGATATAAATTTGAGGCCTAGTATTTAGGCGCTGGGTGACAGATATAGGTTTACTGACAGAATTAGACTTGGAAATGCACAGTAGCATGTGTGTGAAGTTATTCAGAATGACCCTATGTGCACCTTGAATTTGATATACCCTTTTAGGGATAAATTTAAAGTAGGCCTGATACAGCAGAAACCACTAAATTAGGAAATTGCTAAATTGGGAATTGTATTTCAACCCAGAACAAAAACTGTGCTTTGACGGACACTAAATAACTTGACCAGCCACACCAGTACAGCAGTAATGACAGATTTAGCTGGATATAAATTTGAGGCCTAGTATTTAGGCGCTGGGTGACAGGCATACGTTTACTGACAGAATTAGACTGGGATAGGCACAGTAGCGTCTGTGTGAAGTTATTCAGAATGACCCTATCTGCACCTTGAATCTAATATACCCTTTTAGGGATAAATTTAAAGTAGGCCTGATACAGCAGAAACCACTAAATTAGGAAATTGCTAAATTGGGAATTGTATTTCAACCCAGAACAAAAACTGTGCTTTGACAGACACTAAATAACTTGACCAGCCACACCAGTACAGCAGTAATGACAGATTTAGCTGGATATAAATTTGAGGCCTAGTATTTAAGCGCTGGGTGACAGATATACATTTACTGACAGAATTAGACTGGGATATGCACAGTACGTGTTTGTGAAGTTATTCATAATGACCGTATCTGCACCTTGAATCTAATATACCCTTTTAGGGATAAATTTAAAGTAGGCCTGATACAGCAGAAACCACAAAATTAGGAAATTGCTAAATTGCAAATTGTATTTCAACCCAGAACAAAAACTGTGCTTTGACGGACACTAAATAACTTGACCAGCCACACCAGTAACGACAGATTTAGCTGGATATAAATTTGAGGCCTAGTATTTAGGCGCTGGGTGACAGGTATAGGTTTACTGACAGAATTAGACTTGGAAATGCACAGTAGCGTGTGTGTGAAGTTATTCAGAATGACCCTATGTGCACCTTGAATCTGATATACCCTTTTAGGGATAAATTTAAAGTAGGCCTGATGCAGCAGAAACCACTAAATTAGGAAATTGCCAAATTGGGAATTGTATTTCAACCCAGAACAAAAACTGTGCTTTGACGGACACTAAGACTGGGATATGGCCAAAAAATAACCACACTATTGAGGGTTAAATGCACTTGGTGACAGGCGCAGCTTGCCCCTGATGTAGTATATGGCCAAAAAATAACCAGACTATTGCTGGCTAAATGCACTTGGTTTGACAGCTTGACCCTGATGTAGGATTTAGCCAAAAAACAACCACACCATTGAGGGTTAAATGCACTTGGTGGCAGCTTGTGCTGGCACACCACAAGACACAAAATGGCCGCCGATCACCCCAGAAAAAAGTGACTGAAAAACGCTCTGGGCAGCCTAAAAACAGTGAGCAATTCAATAGCAGCAGTTCAATCATCCACAGCTGCAGATCGATCTCTGAATGAAGTCTTTTGGAGGAGTTAATCACTGCCTAATCTCGCCCTAACGTCGCGGCTGCAACTTCTCCCTATGCTGATCAGAGCAGAGTGACGTGCGGCGCTACGTGACTCCAGCTTAAATAGAGGCTGGGTCACATGGTGCTCTGGCCAATCACAGCCATGCCAATAGTAAGCGACGAACACCGAACCCGAACCCGGACTTTTACAAAAATGTCCAGGTTCGGGTCCGTGTCACGGACACCCCAAAATTCGGTACGAACCCGAACTATACAGGTCCTTTTCAAAAAATTAGCATATTGTGATAAAGTTCATTATTTTCTGTAATGTACTGATAAACATTAGACTTTCATATATTTTAGATTCATTACACACCAACTGAAGTAGTTCAAGCCTTTTATTGTTTTAATATTGATGATTTTGGCATACAGCTCATGAAAACCCAAAATTCCTATCTCAAAAAATTAGCATATCATAAATAGGTTCTCTAAACGAGCTATTAACCTAATCATCTGAATCAACTAATTAACTCTAAACACCTGCAAAAGATTCCTGAGGCTTTTAAAAACTCCCAGCCTGGTTCATTACTCAAAACCGCAATCATGGGTAAGACTGCCGACCTGACTGCTGTCCAGAAGGCCATCATTGACACCCTCAAGCAAGAGGGTAAGACACAGAAAGACATTTCTGAATGAATAGGCTGTTCCCAGAGTGCTGTATCAAGGCACCTCAGTGGGAAGTCTGTGGGAAGGAAAAAGTGTGGCAGAAAACGCTGCACAACGAGAAGAGGTGACCGGACCCTGAGGAAAATTGTGGAGAAGGACCGATTCCAGACCTTGGGGGACCTGCGGAAGCAGTGGACTGAGTCTGGAGAAGAAACATCCAGAGCCACCGTGTACAGGCATGTGCAGGAAATGGGCTACAGGTGCCGCATTCCCCAGGTCAAGCCACTTTTGAACCAGAAACAGCGGCACTGGACTGTTGCTCAGTGGTCCAAAGTACTTTTTTCGGATGAAAGCAAATTTTGCATGTCATTCGGAAATCAAGGTGCCAGAGTCTGGAGGAAGACTGGGAAGAGGGAAATGCTAAAATGCCTGAAGTCCAGTGTCAAGTACCCACAGTCAGTGATGGTCTGGGGTGCCATGTCAGCTGCTGGTGTTGGTCCACTGTGTTTTATCAAGGGCAGGGTCAATGCAGCCAGCTATCAGGAGATTTTGGAGCACTTCATGCTTCTATCTGCTGAAAAGCTTTATGGAGATGAAGATTAAATTTTTCAGCACGACTTGGCACCTGCTCACAGTGCCAAAACCACTGGTAAATGGTTTACTGACCATGGTATTACTGTGCTCAATTGGCCTGCCAACTCTCCTGACCTGAACCCCATAGAGAATCTGTGGGATATTGGGAAGAGAAAGTTGAGAGACGCAAGACCCAACACTCTGGATGAGCTTAAGGCCGCTATCGAAGCATCCTGGGCCTCCATAACACCTCAGCAGTGCCACAGGCTGATTGCCTCCATGCCACGCCGCATTGAAGCAGTCATTTCTGCTAAAGGATTCCCGACCAAGTATTGAGTGCATAACTGAACATAATTATTTGAAGGTTGACTTTTTTTGTATTAAAAACACTTTTATTTTATTGGTCGGATGAAATATGCTAATTTTTTGAGATAGGAAATTTGGGTTTTCATGAGCTGTATGCCAAAATTATCAATATTAAAACAATAAAAGGCTTGAACTACTTCAGTTGGTGTGTAATGAATCTAAAATATATGAAAGTCTAATGTTTATCAGTACATTACAGAAAATAATGAACTTTATCACAATATGCTAATTTTTTGAGAAGGACCTGTACAGTTCGGGTTCGCTCATCCCTACTCCTAACAAAAAGTTAAAACATGTTTACAAATGCAGAAGGTCCTGAGTGAATGATTCCGGTGTAAACGTGGACCGTGACCTTACATTGGCCTGTTGAGGTGCCACAGATGTGAAACTGCTCGGGTAAAGGGGCTGACCCACTTGTTGCATTGGGCCCTGGGGTAGTCCATACTGGGGTTGTTGTTGGTAAGAAGGCCCTTGGGATGTTTGGGGCGCAAATTCAAAGGGTCCTTTGCTGCTGTCCGGCATTCTCAATGTCGACTTTCATGCCATTTAGCTTCCCCAGAATGTCACCATGGTTGGGTAGAGCAAACATTTTTATAATGACCGCTAATGAAGCAAGGCACTCATGATGCTCCAAAGGAGTGACGTGCTTCATTAGCGGCCCTAAGCCCCGTAACATTTTCTCCTCAACTCCATCACTCCTCCTCCTGGGCAAGAAAATTGATGACGCGGGCGTCAATTACTTCCCGACTCTCTTGCCCAGAGGTAGAGGGAAGGACTTGGCGGCAACGTCTGGGCTGGGGCTGGACAATCCGGGGTGGAATGGCCAGTGGTAGGGGGGCCTCGGCCAGTGTGGAGTCCTCCGGGTCCTCATCCGGCGTTGGAGCAGGACTTGCTTGGGGTGAAAATACTGCAGGGGTTTCACTGCCCGACGTATCTGAATCTTGGGACGGATCCAGACTGCCCACAGTACACAGTATTTGAAAAAAATGAAAAATAAACATTAGATCATTTGATTTCAACATTACAAAAGTACATAGATTATATTAGTCGAAAACAACCGTGTGAATACAATATATATACGGAGTGGCAGCATACATCAGAGATTTGATTTTACACAAAGAATAATTGCTTCAATGCGGAAATCCAATTTGAATTGCATTTTAAATCTATTGATGGGATACGTCTTGTAAAGGCCTAATGTTCCGGAAATGGGAAAACATTGTTTGCTGTTTGGAGCTGTCCAGCCTCTGAAGAGGATTCCTCATTCAAGGACCAAAGCCAGTGCTGAAATTCAGGCCAACTCATCTGTATGTGCCCCACTACCACCATCCAAAGATACAAGATGTAATTTGAACCTAGTAGAACATAATTTACAGAGAAACAACATGTACCAGGCCACACTTGACCATGGTGAGAGTAGTAGTTTTAATCCTGCTGGTCAAGCGTAGTTGCAACATCAGTTTTACCCTTTTGCTTAGGATCTGGTTATTGTCATTTTATAGGAGCAATGTAAGGAACCCATGTTGTGTTTGGTGCAATACCATTTCAGCAATATAAATGACAATGCCAATACCTAAAGGGTAACCATTTCCAAAACATCCAAAAGTTAGATAATAGGTCGCTATGGTACAAATCTCATGTCGCCCAAAAATATTTTACCAAAAAACCCTAGTCCGGGCTCCCATTTAAACGGGAGGCTTTCTGAAAGCTTTTTAAAATATTGGTGTGTGACTAGGAGCCAACAAACACGATGATCTACTGTATGAGGAAATAATGCGTGCAGTGCGCAAGTGTCATCTCTATTTGCTTTTCTTGTTCCAATTGGAAACATCTATGTTCCAGGAGGGTCAATAAATTTCTACACGAACAATACAGAGAAGGGAGGCGCCATCTGCACACTACACGTGTCGTCTCATCATTCAGCTCATAAGCGGTAGCCCCTGGTTTGACTCCACCACAAAACTGATGTAGCCAACCAACACCAGGCATGTGCAATCTGTTGCCCACCAGCTGATGCCCAACTACAACTCCAAGCAGGACTGATTAGCTTACAGCTATTCTATCATGCTGGGAGTTTCAGTTGGTAAAGAACTGGATGTAGTCAGTTATGACATGGCTGCCCTACAGAAAGTATAGGTCTTCAATAGAACAACACAACTGTATCCATTAGTTTCTTGGACACTTTAGCTTGTCAAAAATCAAATGTAAGTGTGAAAATATTAAACATTTTGAAAAATACATTATAAATACTTACGGCCTCAATTCCATTACTGGCCTTAGAAACTGCAACTGAGCCGTATAAATATAGGCCCGTTTCGTTGAGGTTCCCTCCCCACTCCGGCCTTTGCTGGTCATCTCCCGCCGGAATTGGTCCCTGGCAACGCGCCCAGCGGGTTTTGGTTTGTTTAACTGTTTAGAAATTACATAATAGACAATTGTGAGGTAAATAATTAATAAAAGGGAAAAATAGACGTCTCTTTAAAAAACCATGTACAGGCCTTTAGGCAAAAGGAGGCTGGACCACCCAAAAACACTATTGTCACCTCAGGAAATTTAAAACTACATCTTAGGGCCACACAGAGGGCAAGGACAGCACAACTACATTGCTAACACTTACCTAATTCTGCCCTGTCTCGGCTATCAGCTTTGGCCCATTCACTTCTGCGCATGCTCCGTGCCACTTGCTCCCACAAAGCATCTTTTTTTAATCGGTCACTATAGGAATTTTTACGGGTATCCCATAGCTCGGGCCTCTCCTGGACGAGGGTTATTAGTTTTTCAACATTCCATCGCGGCATGGTGGATGAAAATAACCTGCTGCAATGGCTGCCTCACCACACACAAGCTGTTTGCCACAGATGGCTAGAAATTAGCATATCCTATCACCTAAAACTTCCTGTATATATATATTTTTTCAATTTTATTGCTACAAGTTTGGCCAGACAATTTGCCCATGCCAGAAGGATGAAATAAAACGGGCGCGGACGCGGATGTTAAACGGGTGTGTAACTTTGTTTTTCACGGCCCCATTCACTTGAATGGGGCCGCGACCCGTTAGCCGTGAAAAAAATAGGACAGGTTATATTTTTTGACAGGCAGGAAACACGGGTCACGGGCGCGGGTGACAAAACGGACCCATTGAACGTCAATGGGACCTCAGAAAAAAACGTTACACGGGCCAACGGCCACGGGTGCACACATCGGTCGGATGCAGGAGGCCTTACACAATGAAATGATATACAGTGACAGTATAGACAGTGTAGTGAACGGATAGAACAGCTGCCGGGCCTGGTGTGAGAGAGCAATCTTTACTATCCACAGTTATGGGGGTGGCATGAAAGGAAGGGGTTGTGAAAAAATTTCTGTGGTAGGTAGGTTGGCCCCATTAAAAAATTTGCTGTGTGTCCAAGTAATTTCTAGCTATGCCACTGTCTGGGGGCATAAGTGAACTAGCGGCAGGATGGATCCGACCGCTTGTTCACCTTCCTGGGATAGCCTGATGTACTCCTCTTCTGCTAATGTTAAAGTTGCGTAATCTTAGTTTATTACATTTTTTTTTATTAAATGCTTCCTTTTTTAATCCTGCAGCGCATGTTAGAGAAAGGCTATGACGAGATCCGCTCCCAGCGAGCCAAGCAGGTCATTGTCCGTCGACTACGATTCGAATTATGGAAGGAGCATGACGGACAACATAGTCGGATGGCCATGCTAAAAAAGTGGTCGGACCTCAAGCGGCGGCATCTTGAGAGAATCCGCCAGATCCGGGATACACACTGTCCAGGTACAATGATTACTGAGTGTTGGTGAAATAAACAAAAGTAACGTAATGCTGATGTACATTTATTATTTGTGATTTTTATTTTTACATAAGTCAGGCCTGCCAGGAGGGATTTGTGGGAGGTGTCTGCCTCTGAGGGGGAGGAGGGGGAGCAGCCAGGACCCTCAGGGCCACCAAATGCCCCTGCACCACCACCATAGGAGGGGGAGTTAATAGCGGAGGAACAGGGTGGACCCTCAACCCTACCAGAGTCACCCCCCCCGTCACCCCCCCCAGTTTTTGAAGATGAGGAAGAGGAGAAGGATGGCTTATTGACCACCCCACACAAGAAGGGTAAATATGTGCTTTTGCTGTTTAAACTCATTCACACACGCACACACACACGTATTAGTTTCGTTATATTGGATAACAGAAAGTCCCACACTTCCAGTTCATTACAAGCAGGGTAACAAGACAGTACTATCGCAACACTCTTTACAGTCTGTCACCGTTCTGGTTCCCTTCTCAGATTGTTCTGCGTTGGGATGGCCTGTCCACAGTTTATCTTAACAGCCTTTTTAACCATCTCCCGTCACATTAACGCCGAAAGGCATTAGTGTGACCTCTCCCAGGTCACGCTAATGCCGCGTGAGCGCGCATTCACAGGATCGCATGGTGAACTAGTTGAACTACAGCTTGCCAACGGCGATCATTCACAGGCAGGCTGTAGATGCGATTTTTTTTAACCCCAGAAAGGTAAATTAGACGCTGTTTTGTTAACAGCGTCTGATATACCTGCTACTTGGTTCTCTGGTGGGCCCTTTTGCTTGGATCGACCACCAGAGGACACAGGCAGCTCTGTAAGTAGCACCACACTACACTACACACACACCCCCTGTCACTTATTAACCCCTTATTAACCCCTGATCACCCCCCTGTAAGGCTCCATTCAGACGTCCGTAAGTGTTTTGCGGATCCGCGGATCTGCAAAACACGGACACCAGCAATGTGCTTTCCGCATTTTGCGGATCCGCTTATTGCCAGAACTATATAGAAAATGCCTTTTCTTGACTGCAGAAACCGTAAAATCGCTGCGGTGCTATAAAGATCACTTTTGAGGGTCATGGCGAGTTCATAGAAGATTTTTTTTTGGGCACAAGTTAGTGCAAATTAATTTTTCTTTTTTTTATTCTTGCAAAGTCTCATATTCCACTATCTTATGACAAAAAATAAAATCTTACATGAACTCACCATACCCCTCACGGAATCCAAATGCGTAAAAAATGCCCTGTGAAATCCTACTCATTGGAATTTGGGCCCCTTTGCGCATCTTGGCTGCAAAAAAGTGTCACACATGTGGTATCGCCGTACTCAGAAGAAGTAGGGCAATGTGTTTTGGGGTTTATTTTTACATATACCCATGCTGGGTGAGAGAAATATCTCTGGAAATTGACAACTTTGTATAAAAAAATTGAAAAAGTTGTCATTTACAGAGATATTTCTCACACACAGTATGGGTATATGTAAAAATACACCCCAAAACACATTGCCCTACTTCTCCTGAGTATGGCAATATCAAATGTGTGACACTTTTTTTGCAGCCAAGATGTGAAAAGGGGCTCAAATTCCAATGAGTACCTTTTAGGAGGGCATTTTTAGACATTTGGATTCCAGACTTCTTCTCAGGCTTTAGGGCCCCTAAAATGCCAGGGCAGTATAAATACCCCACAAGTGACCACATTTTGGAAAGAAGACATCCCAAGGTATTCCATGAGGGGCATGGCGAGTTCATGTAAAATTTTATTTTTTGTCACAAGTTAGTGGAATATGAGACTTTGTAAAAAAAAATAAAAAATAAACATTTTCCGCTAACTTGTGCCAAAAAAAAAAAATTCTATGAACTCGCCATGCCCCTCACGGAATACCTTGGGGTGTCTTATTTAAAAAAATGGGGTCACTTGTGGGGTATTTATACTGCCCTGGCATTTTAGGGGCCCTAAAGCGTGAGAAGTAGTTTGGAATTCAAATGCGTAAAAATGACCTGTCCTAAAGATACTCATTTGAATTTGGGCGCCTTTGCGCACCTAGGCTGAAAAAAAGTGTCACACATGTGGTATCGCCGTACTCAGGAGAAGCAGGGCAATGTGTTTTGGGGTGTATTTTTACATATACCCATGCTGGGTGAGAGAAATATCTCTGTAGAAGAAAACTTTTTACATTTTTTTATACAAAGTTGTCAATTTACAGAGATATTTCTCTCACCCAGCATGGGTATATGTAAAAATACAGCCCAAAACACATTGCCCTTAGCTTCTAATCCTTAGTTTCTAAATGTAATATTGTTAAAATAAAATTTTTTATAATTATGGCAAAGATCAAGTTATAACAAGAACACTATTGTTGTGCCAACCACCTGCCAACCCCGTTGTACTTTGCCACAGTCGCCATACAAGAGTAAAGACTTCTGGAGGTGAATTCACTTTGACGACCACAGTTTACATTTAAGATTTTTTTATTTTTTTTGCAAAATATGATAGAATACTATTTACATCTCAATTAATAAAATATAGGTATTTTTTTAATTTCGGAATGCTTTATTACAGTCGAGTGTTATTTAGTATCAGATAACGGTTATGATGTAGATAAATTAATTTGTTTATAGTTTTGACACTTTTCAATCCGGTAGAGGCAATATTATTTAAAAATAAAACGATTATAAAATAGAAAAATGTATTCTTCAACAGTATTTTTTTCATGTACAATCGCCAATAGTCAACAGCTTTATACAATATTCACTAAATTGCATGTAATCTGCTTACAAACTAATAAACCTTTATTTTATTTTTATTATATTATTATATTATATATATATATATATATATATATATATATATATATATATATATATATATTATTTTATTATATATATATATTTTTTTTTTTAACAGTACTTAAAGAGCTGGAAAAAGAAAATTGTGCCCCTTCAACAGGACCACACCCAGCAATCGCGGGAGTTCCGGGAGCAGCACAACAGAAAAATTAGGGAGATGAGGCTCCAGTACTCCGACCAAATGTCGGTTTTGGAGGAGCAGCACACCAAGGCCATGGAGGAACTCCTAAACCTCCACAATAAATTAAAAGCCTTGCCTTAAGGCAAATTGTTAATTTAATTACTTTTTTTGTTTATACAAATATAATGTTTTAATATTTAACTTATATTATGTGTTTGTTAGGGCGGAGCCTAACCGCTGAACAAGACGGAGGCTTGAGCAGGAGCTCTCTCCCATCTAACCCACATTGCACAGCTTTTGCACACTCTGAATAGCCTGAAAATGGGCAAAATTGGCAGAGATAGATCCAGAGATGCCCCTGACACTCCAAGATCTAAGAAAAATCAGGGTGAAATGGACAGATTCTTCAGCAAGAAGTCGACACTGTCCCCTACTCGTGCAGCTAAGATGGCGGCCCGCCGCATAGAAAAAGAAGCAGAGCGGGAATCAGATCAGGAGGAAGGAGAAGCCGATTATACGGATACCCCTGAAGAGGAACCAGCTCAGAAAGAAAGCGACACTCTTACCAAAGCCTTCTTCAAAGAAACATTATCCCAAGCCCTTGCTCCTCTGCTCCAGGAGGTCCAGGACCTCAGACATGACATGCGCGCCCTGGGGAATCGGGTAGAACAACTTGAGACCCGACAAGAGCATGCTACGTCCCACAGTGCCGAGCTAATAACAGCAATGGAAGCGCAGGTCTCCTCTCTTAATAATGCCTTCCTCATGATCGAGGACCAAGAGAACAGGAGCAGACGCAAGAATATTAGGCTGAAAGGGCTGGACGAATCGATTACCCCGGACGAATTGGAAGCAGTTGCTAAATCCTTATTTGCTAAACTTCTAGGGGACACTAGAGCAGCAGAGATTACTATTGAAAGAATTCACCGCTCGCTGCGCCCAGTTCCTAAAGAGGGTGAAGCCCCCAGAGATGTAATTTGTGGTCTGCTAAGTTTCAGGGACACAGCAGCCATTTTACAAGCTGCCCGCAAGAGCGCAGACCTGAGAATCGGTGAATCCTCCATCTCACTATTTCAGGACATTGCATCATCCACCCTAGCAAAGCGCAGGATTTTAAAACCCTTGACCGACCATCTAAGGAATAACAACCTGCTCTATAAGTGGCTATACCCGTTCGGGGTTACCTTTGCCAAGAATGGCCGACGCTGCGTGATTCGTTCTCCACAGGATCTACCCCAAGCTTGGAAGATCTTGGATGTTTCCCCTATAAAGATGGACAGCTGGCTCGCTGTGGATATTGCGGTTCCTAAACTCCCTCAACTCCTCATTCAAGAGTCTTGGTCCGTACACTCCAAGCAAAAATCGCCCATCAACAGAAAGATGCAGGGGAGGAGAGACCTTACCTGATTCCATTCGAACTTGCGATAAACTGATCTCAGAGCCGCGATAATACGGATCGGGTATGAACTTGCGCTGAACTGCATGCAGCAATAGCGACTTTCTCCTATTTCAGCGGCACAGGTTTTTCTGTAACACCCTTAAGTCTTTCAAGTCTTTTAGTTTCTAAGTTTTTAAGCTTTTAAGTTTTCATCATACTGTGTTATAATTGCAGACGTACAGACTCCTCCATATGGAGCCTTTGTCATAAGTCTTAGTATAAGTCTTGTTTAAGGTTCTCTTGATGTGCATTCTATTAGCAACCTTAATAGTTTGCCTAAATAACTTTGGTTTAATATTACTATGATATGGTGATTTATCATCTATTAGCAGTGTGGGTTAAGATGATCCGGGTTAGGATACATCTCGGTCCCTTTATGGTTTGCCACGGCCGGCAACGGTGGCACTTTTTCAACAGTATTTACCAAATACTTCTATTTTTCCCCATACCTAGTTCATTTACCTTTTTAGTGTTGAACCCCCTGTAGGAGAGTACCTGGGGTGGTAGTAGACGGGAGGTACGTGCCACCGGGGGTCCTGGCCCCGGTGGAGTAAGAGCCAGAAAAGTGCATTTTGCAGCGGTTATGCTGTTAACACAGCTGATCCGGGCCGGCTCTTATTGGGAGCAGGCAGATATGCGGGCGGGTGCCTGTCTCCCCACGGTCCAGGCCAGGTTTTGCAGGGAAGGGTTAAAACCTGACCAGCAACAAGGGTGTGGTGTGCAATGTGAAGCTTCTGTGTTCTCTGGCTGTGAGAGTGAGAAGTGGAGGTGAGCTGGGCTGTGTGCTGAGGCCTGTGGAGGACTGTGCAGGATCCTGCAGCTGAAACCAGGAGGGATCCGTGTCCTGTGGCTAGAAGCAAGACCCATGGACTTACTTCACCAAGGAGAAAAAGGTGACATTACTCCTGGCTTTAAATAGACTTTGCTTTATGTGACTGAAACAGGCCTCAAGTAGCCTGCAGCAGGGACTTGCTGTGTTTGAACTATTATTTTGCTGTTGTGTGTGACCACCCTCCCTATGAACTGCACCGTCTTTCACAAATATGCACCGTGTGAATAAACAAAGCATCGTGTTTTACACCAAGACCATTCTGTGTTGCCTCTATACTGCACTGACTCGCTACCACTGCCTACCAGAGCGGATCCCCACACCCCTCACAATTGCACTCAGCTTATTAACAGGACACGTGCTCACTGCATTAAATGGCCACTCTCTCAGCTACCCTAAACAATTTAGACATTGTCTACTGGTTTCGCTTTGGGTTGTACCCCTCTTCATGTATACTCAGAATAATAAACAGCACTACTCACCTTATTTATCATGACAGACCTACACATAACTACCTTTAATGTCAGAGGCTGCAACACACCACAGAAAAGATCCCAAATTTTCACTCTATTGAAGAAGAATAAGAGTGACATATGCTTTCTCCAGGAGACTCACTTTAAGTCAAACAAAATCCCACAATTGTCTAAGGTGAGATATTCGCAATGGTTTCATAGCACATATGGATCTGCATCTAGGGGTGTTAGCATAGCAATTAGCAAAAATGTCCCATTTGTTATGACTGTTGTTCAGCAAGACCCTGACGGCAGATTCCTATTTGTGAAGGGTAAAATTGGACACTTGGTTTTAACCCTTGCATGTCTATATGCACCTAATACCAGACAACATAGTTGGCTTAAGAAAACCCTCTCTAGATTTAATGACTTTGCAGAAGGGATTAAAATAATTGGAGGGGATCTAAATGTTTCCCTGAATCCCCACCTTGATTCGTCACTAGTCACTACTGCTAAATCCCAGAAGATGCTAGGCGGAATACACAAATTGTTGAAAAATATGTATTTAACGGACACCTGGAGGTCAATTAACACCACGACTAAAGACTACTCCTTTTATTCAGCTGTCCACCAGTCTTACCAAAGGTTAGACTATATTTTTCTCTCTAACCCCCACCTGACTATGCTGAAAAAATCATATATAGGTCCTATTACAATCTCCGATCATGCCCCAGTCACCTCCTCCATAAATTTCTCCAATCTTCCAGCAAGGGAATGGGTCTGGAGATTAAACGAAACGCTTATAGACGCTGAAAAACATAGAGAAGATATTGCCCTTAAACTATCATACTACTTCCAAGAAAATAAACTACAAGACACACCCCAATCCATCATATGGGAAGCCCACAAAGCTTTTATTCGCGGAGAATTCATTGCGCTAGGCTCCAAGATAAAAAAGGAAAGGCAGAAACAGCTTGATTCTCTTATCCATCAAATCTCTGTGATTGAATCTATTCAGAAGCAATCTAGGAGATCTGCTGCATCTGAGGAACTAGCTACTTTAAGGAGAAAACTAAAAGAATTACTCAATATTAAATGCGCAAAGGCCTACCAATATACTAAGTTTAAACAATACATTCATGGCGATAAGGGAAACAAATACATGACACATCTGATCAAGCAGAGAAAAGACGCCCAATTTATCACCTCAATCAAAACTAAAGAGGGTGTAGTGGTCTCATCCACCGAAGCTATAGCAAAGGAATTTTGCTCCTTTTATGGTAATTTATATAATCTAGATAAAGGGAATGGCGAAACCCCAAATATGTTATCATGATTCGGTAGAGAGCGAAACGAATGGATAACTTTTGGAGACCCTAAAGCTTCCTAAAATTAGCCAAGAGGAGAGCTCCTCATTGTTGCAGCCAATAACAGAAAATGAGGTACAGAACATCATTAAAAGTATGCCCTTGGCTAAAGCACCAGGACCAGATGGTCTACCAGCAGGATATTATAAAAAGTTTTTAAACATATTATCCCCACAACTGGCTAAATGGTGTCAAGCTTTATCTACAGGCGAATTCCTCCCAAAACAATCTTTAGAGGCCATAGTTACCATAATACCGAAAGAAGGCAAGGACTCTCGTGATTGCTGGTAATTATAGACCCATATCCCTGCTCAACATAGATGTAAAGTCTGGGCAAAAATTCTAGCTTCTAGGTTAAGCTTCCATAATACCTCGAATTATTAACATAGAGCAAGCAGGATTTGTTAAAGGGAGAGAAGGAAACTGTCAATCTAGTAGACTTATTAATGCCATCTATTGGGCTAAGAATAACTCTAAACCACTGGTATTACTAAGCACAGACGCAGAAAAAGCGTTTGACCGGGTTAGCTGGTTATACACTCAAAAGACTTTACAAAAATTTGGTATCCCCGACCAGTTCATAAAAGCTATAATGTCACTTTATCATAACCCCAGTGCCAAAGTTAGAGTTAACGGTACCCTATCCAAGTCTTTCCCCATAACCAACGGCACCAGACAGGGCTGCCCCTTGTCACCTTCCCTGTTCATAATGGTGATGGAAACACTATTGCAGGCTGTCAGGGACAATCCAAATATCCGTGGCTTATCGCTAAACAAAACCGAACATAAATGCGCAGCCTTCGCGGACGATTTAATGTTGCTTATATCGAATCCGAAACAAGCGCTTCCCCATATACTAGATCTCTTCTCTACTTTTGGCACCGTCTCTAACTTCAAAATAAACTACTCGAAATCGGTAGCCATGGGTGTAGCATTAACCTCCCAAATGGTCCATTACCTCAAAACCTCCTTTCCCTTTAAATGGAACGATAACTCCCTTACCTATTTGGGAATTGAGCTCACAAAAGACCCATCCAACCTGTTCAGACTGAATCATTTGCCTCTACTTAAAAAGATCCAAACTCAACTCCAATCATTAACAATACCTTGGGTTTCTTGGATTGGACGTAAGAATCTTTTACAGACTTATATTGTTCCAAAAATAACTTATCTCCTACAAATGGACCCCATCCATGTCCCTAACTCGTTTTTTAAAAAAATCAGACAAATATTTACCTCATTTCTTTGGAGGGATAAAAAACCTAGGGTAGCACACGACAAACTGATCAGCACTCGCCCAAACGGAGGAATGGGCCTACCAGATATACATTACTACTATAAAGCAATTCAGCTGAAACGCTGGTTACAAGTATGTATACCTAAATACCGTATGATCGGTACAGATATAGAACTGGACCTTCTGTCAAGTAAACAACAGGCTGGGTTATGGGGTATCACCACCCCCACAAACTCTCCCATAGGCTTATCTAAAGGCATTTATTTAGCTATTCGTAGTCTTCAACCCGAAGTCCGCCTATTTTCAGATCCTCCTTCCAACCTACCAGCAAATCTTGTGCCTTATCTCATCAAACCTGATCTACCAGACATCCCACAATTCTGGGGTACCCTAAAAGAGGTGTCTATAATTGATCTGTTATCGGAGCTGAGGCAGAAGGAGAAAATCTCCATCCTAGACTACAACTACACCAAAGAAGGAGACTTCTTGGCACAGTTAGAATTTCAAAATATATGTCAGGCTCTTCGTGCCAAATTTACTACCTCGCCTACTCTGACTTGGTTTGAACAGCTATCTTCCCATAATACTCTTCCCAGACATGGTATATCGCTTTTGTACAATTGGTTGATCCCCAAAAAAGGAAACAGTACTCAAGCTTTTATAAGAGCTTGGGAAAATGATCTAGATTTATCATTTTCTCCCCAAGAGATTGACGCTATGTTCTTGAATTCCCATGGATTTTCCAAGTGTATAAAGGTTCAGGAACATTCTTTTAAAACACTTACCAGGTGGTACAATGATCCTCACAAGCTCTTTAGAATGGGATGTGCAGATAATGATAAGTGTTGGAGATGTGGGTCCTAAACAGGTACACTGGGTCATATCATGTGGAATTGCCCCCTGATACGTGCGTTTTGGGAACAGGTCGAGATAAAAGTTAATGAAATTTGTGGAACTACAATAGAACTGACTCCTTGTTCAGTCCTTCTTTGGCTCCCGTCCAAGAGCTGGAAGCCTTCGAAGTTCGACCTACCCACTCTACTTATTCAATCAGCAAGGCTATTAATTCCAGTAAACTGGCTCAGTACCTCTCCCCCGTCTTTAAAACATTGGTTTGAAAAGATCGACCAAGTCTTTCTGATGGAGGAACTCGCTAGCTGGGCAACCAGATCACACTCTAAGTTTCTGAAGCTATGGAATCCTTGGAAGGTGTTCCGCGACTCAAGGAACTTATAAGGGATTCTGGGATCAGACCTATTAAATGAACTGATCCAAAAAGAGATCTGACATTTTGCTTATACTTGCCATATATTCAAAAGTAGCTGTCTAATAAAAAGTGCAAGCTGAGGGATGAGTTTATTTATTTATCACTCGGGAAAAGTTATACCCATGTATGAATGGTCTGCCTGAGACAGTGGTCTGAGGCCAATTTACAGTGTACCTAAACTTTTTACATTCTAGATACATTCGCGTGTAATTATATAAGCTGAGATGTTGACTGTTATAATATGCAACCTGTACCTTACCCTATTCCTCCCCTTTCCCCCCCTTGCCCCCCCCCCCCTCCTCTCTTACCTCCCCTCTCCTTGTCACCTCTCCCTTGACTTTATATTTTTATTATTATATGTATTTTGCTTTATAAAGGTAATCGGATGTCTATGTCACATGAAAATTCTCTGAATGTAATAACATCCGCATTTTGTTTTAATATTATAATTTCTTAAATAAAAAGAGATTTGTTAAATATTATGTGTTTGTTGTTATTTTATTAATTGAAGTTTTCTTATTAATTTCTAAACATTAGGTTACAGTAAGGCCCCTATACTCCATCACAAACTCATCAGTAGACTGACAAAGATCACCTGCATGTACATATAAAAGGGACATTATTTGTCCTACACAGAACTTCAATGCATATTGATAATAGAAGTAGTCCTTGATAATGGTGGCGTATATGGCCTATACATAATCATTAATGATCTGGATAATATCAGCAGTTATTGCTAACGGTGGATTATAAGGCCTACACCAATCTCCGAATCATCTTGACAAACCAGCAGCAGGCAGATGGTTAGTTAATGTTGTAGTTTAAGGTCTACACATAGCCCTGACTCACTCTACAGGAACAGACGGCAAAATGTTATTCGTTTTTAGCGTTAAGTGTAAAAGAAAATTGAAATGTTTTCTTTATTAATAGGTAATCCAATTTATTTTAGAAAAATAAAAACAAATCTAATACAGCAAGTTACATCTATAAATACAAGAATTAGCTTCTTTGAACTTAAATACATTATTTTTTAAATTGGACACAAATTTTAATGATTAATACATTTAAAAATAAAAAAATAAAAAATTTTGGTATAAGAATAAAAATTATTAATATTTGTATCCAGCCAATTAAATGATTAGGAACAAAAACGTTTTTTTTTATTATTAAAAGAGCTCAATTCATAAGAGTGAGAACTAATATCCAATTTATTTAGAATTAATTCTGATGACCCACCAAAAAAATAAAAAATAACGTCAGTAATAACAAGCAAAAAGGTAAAGGCATGTGGTAAAAAAACTAAACAGCACAGATCCTTGATACCGCACTTAAAAAAAAATATTAAAATGTCCTGGCATTGCTTCCGCCAAACAGACCGAAAAATGTGATTACATGACTCTGAGTATAAGAATTCTCTAACTAGTGACCTGACTTCCAGAACATTATATAGTACATATTTTTTTATAATTTTTGTTTAAAGCTGTGTCTATTGTGACAGGACCAGGGGGAAAGTGGTAGAAGGAGTCTACATTTGAGCTAGGTTCATGTCCTTTATGTTCTAAAAAGCAGCCAGGGAATTGACAGCAAGGAAAACTAGGTTTTTCTCTTTGCAAGGGTTTTGTTAAAAAACCTGGTTAGAAGGGCCTGGCTGCTTGGAGCAGGGAGAGTTGGGTGGGTCCTTGCTCCAGTTAGCCACTCCAGGTATTGGAAAGCGCCTGACTGTATAGGGAGGGTGCTTAGGGACTGATGGTCCCCCCCCCCCCTTTTCCCCTTAGGGGCATTCAGGAATCTGGCCCCGTCTCAGTAATGGTTAAGTAGGTTGCAGATTAGGGTCATTGAGGGTTAATCCCTGGGGATCCTCCTTAGACAGGATGGGGGCGGTGCAGGAAATCCTGAAGGTCACATATACCTCCTCTCTGTCCTGGTCACTTCCTCTTGCAAGTGAAAGCAGATTGGCCCTCCCTCCCTTTGCGGTTATTCTTGTGAGGCGGGTCGAAGTGCACGGTTCTGGTCAGTTATGGATACTTGGTTATTCTGTTTTGTTTTTTCTATTCTTAAGAGACCCTGTTGGGAGTCCAGCAGTTTTGGATATTACGGCTCTGGAGAGCTGCAAATTTTGGTCGAGTTTATGAAGTCACAGCTGGCGGCATTTGAGTACAGCGGAGATATGGTGGTAGCAGATGAAGTAATTTCCCGCTGGGAGTCCAGCGGTTGGCAGACAGCTCTGATGATTACGGTTTAACTTGCCCACTGGGAGTCCAGCCTTTGGCATACTGTTCCGATATTATGGTTTATTAAAATTTGCCGCTTTAATAAAGAAGCTGCGGCCGATCACCACCCAGCAATAAAGTGATACAGTTGTTGGTGTCTTTTGTTATGGGTCAAGGGGGTATAGGGGCCAAGGGTGAGTTAAAGGTGGTATCCCCTCCCCCTGTTTCCCTGGATACCAGCAGTCTCAGGGTAACTGTGGCTAATCACCTTGGAACCTGAGTGTTCTATAAAAGGGCAAACAGCTCACTAGCTGCTCTCTCTGCTCCTGGGAAGAACCTGCTCTGTGAGTAAAAATCAACAGTGTGTTTTGTTGATGGAGCTGGGCACAAGGCTCAGTTCCATGTAGTTAGGGACTACTGCCTGTTTAGATGTAGTGGCCAGACATTTAATTTGTTTTGAACTGTTTTGTTTAATATTTCTTTTTCTGAAAAAATCAATAAAACAGGCCAGTTGCACCATACTTGCTTGGACTGGACTGTGTTTTATGTGCCTATAGCGCCCGTCTATCCCAGGAGTTAATCCCGTTACACTATCTATACAATGCATGTGCAAATCATCATTACATAATTGTAAATATTTAAAAGAAATATATAAAAGTAACTAGCCCTATATACATGTGTCATTCAGGCTTTATTAACAAAACCGGATTGCCACACGGATGAGTATAACGCCAGTCACACCCAACCATGTAGATAGGTCAGCACAGAAGTCAGCCATCCCTCCCAGGACAACAGACAACTCCATGTTCGAATCTTAATCCATAGCAAAATAAAAAATTAAAATAATTTTCAATAAGTCCAGAACAATTTTTAGTGCACAAGACTTTTTGACAAGGGAAGGCCACATGCGGTCCCCAACTTGCTACAGCGTGAACCACAACATTTTTATAAAACATAATAAAATAAAGTAAAATATTTTAATTTTGTAAATGAAGCCAAACACAGGATAATTTTTTGAAATAAATTTTGACAATACATAATTAACACAGCACATGCATGAATATGAACAATCCAAACCATGTTGTGAGAATTCTACTCTCTAGACTTGTTATAGTGCAAAGTAGGAAAAGTGATCCATGCTGGTTGTCTATGCACGATTAAGAACCTTCATGTTTTATAGTTAACACTGTAGTAAAATGCCGACTCAAAAGTTATGATTCACAAATTATGAGTCATAACTATGCATAATAAGGCAGAAAATAACCAGTAACTACACTGTTATAGAAATAAAATTACTGTGGTAAAGGTCTTGAATCTGTGGTTTGTACCTGGATTTAAATTAGGTCTAATGCTCCCTGAACCACTATCTCACATTTTATACAAGATGCATGATGGCATTGTCTTCTTCAGGACTGCTCATGGCATCATGGAAAAAATCATTGATGTATTAATAACTTGGTCACTCGATCTGATGATGTGACCTCATTCTTGCAAAACATACTGTTGTTAACATAGACTTGAACAACTGAAGCAACCCCAGAATATAGCACTGGACCCACAGGCTTGTACAGTAGGCACTAGGCATGATGGGTGAATCACTTCATCTTCCTCTCTTTTTGTTGAGCCTATCACTCTGGAACGTGTTAAATCTTCAATCATCTAACAACATAAAATTCTGACATTGCTCCAGAGTCTGATCTTTATGCTCCCTAGCATATTGATTTTTGTCTCAAATTTCAATAAATATTATTTGTTTTTTCATACAGGTAAACAAATGTTCAGTACCAATGTCTTTAGTTCTCTTTTCATTGTGCTTTTTAAAAAATCACCTCCTTACACTATTAAACATTTCATGGATTTCGATTGTGGTTTTTGTAAGATTTTATTTCACAAAATGTTTTAGTTATTGCCAAGCAGGATAATAAAGTTTATATTTCTATCTATCTTAAATATCCATCTTTTTACTTGTCAGTTCTAGAATTTTTTTACAGTGTTTAGAACATTTATTACACACATTTTAGAATTGTAGTCTTATTAGGCCCCTAGATGAATCATATAGATTGGGACAGGCAGCAGCATCCACCACAGGATTTTTTTCTAATGGTCTAGTATGAGGCCCACATATAGCTAGGGCCAACTCAGCAGGACAGGCAGCAGCAGCAGCAGATCGAGTGTTATTAGGCCCCTAAATGACTCAGATAGATCAGGAGTCAGGACAGGCAGCAGCATCCACCACAGGATTTTTGAAAATGATCTAGTATGAGGCCCACATTTAGCTAGGGCCAACTCAGCATGATAGGTAGCAGCAGCAGCAGATCGAGTGTTATTGGGCCCCTAGATGACTCAGATAGATCAGGAGTCAGGACAGGCAGCAGCATCCACCACAGGATTTTTGAAAATGGTCTAAAATGGTCTAGTATGAGGCCCACATATAGCTAGTGCCAACTCAGCAGGACAGGCAGCAGCTAAATGTGCAGCCAAAATATATTACCCGGAATGGCCCCACCAACAAACAGGGGCAGCACCAACACTGTGCAGCAGGAATGTGAATTCATGACTGGACCACCCATCAGACCAGGAACACAACCAAAAATTAATTAAAAACATGTTACATTAGTATTTTCATAGTCTAAAACTGTAATGTGGTAACATATATAATATATGAAACATTTACATTTAATTTTTTTTTAAGTAAAGCAATTTTACATTTTAAACACACTCTATTTTTAATTAATTATAGTCCTCTACACCAGCAACATTCAGCTGTAATTTTCAATATAAGGCGCATAAATTCTGTAGCAGACCACTGCGTTAACGCAGCATGACTTGACGTGTTCTGATTCCTCTGAGCCAGAGGGATGAAGGACTGCAAGGGTTTAGTAGTGTCTTTGTTGTCCTCCATTTGTCTGTGAGGAGGCATGTGCAACACAGGTCGCCAGACCCATACACGATTGGCGCTGCTCACACCCAGTGCTAAGGACATGTGCACGTCTACACCGTCCTCTGAAGTCAGTGAAGAGGTTGCTCTGAAGTTGCCCTGCAGCCAGTGTACTCTTTGAACGTGTATTTAGCACGGCAGGAGGCGTCATTACAAACAGACGCAGCTGCCTGTCCACAGCCAACGTGGACAAGCTCACGTTCATTAAAATGAGCCAGGCCTGGATCCCTCAAGACTTGTCTGTACCTTGTGAAGAATAGACAGTTCTAACAGCCTCAACCATCCAGCCTTGTACTCAAGTGCTAAGCATCTCTGGGAACTCCTTCAAGACTGTTGGAAGACCATTTCAGGTGACTACCTCTTGAAGCTCATCAAGAGAATGCCAAGAGTGTGCAAAGCAGTAATCAAAGCAAAAGGTGGCTACTTTGAAGAACCTAGAATATGACATATTTTCAGTTGTTTCACACTTTTTTGTTATGTATATAATTCCACATGTGTTAATTCATAGTTTTGATGCCTTCAGTGTGAATCTACAATTTTCATAGTCATGAAAATAAAGAAAACTCTTTGAATGAGAAGGTGTGTCCAAACTTTTGGTCTGTACTGTGTATGTATATATATATATATATATATATATATATACACACACACACATTTTTCAATACATTCTAACACAGAAACATGCAGACAGTCAGACACAAAGACAAGATAGATAAGCCTAACCTAAACAAAAAACTAGTAAAATAGAACTTTTTAACAAGGACGGACAGACAGACAGACACAAAATTACCCTAAATCTCTAACTGACCTAACCTAAAATCTGTTATTACTAGCCCTAAACTCTAACCTAAGCTATTATTCTATATTTATATGTATTTTCAAGTCCCTAACTCCCTATCCCTAATGCCCTACACAGATTCCTGCACTAAAATCAGCTAACTGTATCTTTTACCTAACTAATCTAATAATTCCAAATTTCAGACCCTAAAAGCTGTTCCCTAATCACTACCTAACACTAAATAGCTAAATAAGAGTTTGAATTTGAATTTCTTGAACAATGAAAACGCACAGCACACAACCAATAGCTCCTATCTCTCCAAAAACCAACCCCACAAAATGGATGCCGGTGAGTGCCTCGATTTATATAGTGGGAGGTAGACTACTTTCTGATTGGTTGCTAGGGATGTTGCTAAGCTGTGACAATGCCTTCTCATTGGCTATAAGCAAGACTAGGGAGGTGTTAGCAATCACCTCACATGGAATACAAGAAAAACTAAAAATTGTAATATTCATTTTACGAATATTTCACAATATTCTACTATTCGCCCTTACACGAATAGAATTCCGCTAATGTTTAAGGATCGATTTTTCGCATAACAAGAACCGTTGTAAAATAGGCTACATGGAATAGTATTTCAAGGGTAACTCAGTCAGTACACAATAGGATGTCTGGTAATATTTAAGTGCCGATTATTCTCTTAATATACACTATATGTGAAATACTTGCTAACAGTATTTTAGGGGGGAAAACCATTACACGAAAAGATTTTTTGTGAATGTAATAGCAGCAAATTTTCGCATACAATACAAAATATTGAAATTTTTAAATTAAATGAGTACGGATACTGAATGTTTTTTTACATGTCAAGTAAATTCTCGGTACGGTTGCTTGTCATGGAACATAACTTAGCCTTTGCGAAAAATCGTCTTTACAATATGGGGGTAGATCGGATCGCACACAAGCTTTAAGCAATAAGCATAGCAATGCTTGACTTTGCTGAAATGACGAATATTTTGAATATAGTGCTATATTCGTAAAATTACGAATATAGCGCTATATTCGAAAAATACGGATTGGGATTGCCATTATGCTATTATATTTAAGCGCATACTTTAAGGATAACATTTTTTATATCTCATACTTTAAAATTCTTACATATGGAAAACAAATTGGGATGCTTCCATTTTAATATATGCAAAATTTTTTAACTATGTGCTTGATTCTAGTTGGAAAAGGCCTTTGAGTAATGCAGTACATAGTAATAATCAAGAAGAAGATGTTGAAGGAACTTCGATAGTTAGAATTTACAAATATGGAGAATATAGTGCTATCTTTGACAAATTCAATTACCAACCCAACAACAGTTGACAGGTGCGATGTGATTAATGGGCTTATTTAAATGTAATTATTCACGTGAACAACACTGACGGGAAAAATAGAAATCGGGAGGTTTTTAATAATTTTCTGAAAGACAAAATATATAATATAATTCTTCAAAATGCATTTGGCCTAAGCAATTATCTATCTATGATTTTATTTAGCTTCAGAGGAAACAAATATTTGTTTTAATGAATATAGTGTCATATATTCTACATCTTCATGAATTCTCGAAGTTACGATATTTGCGATAAATATTTGCTATTCGAATATTCGCGCTCAACACTATTGTTTATAGCTACAACAAAATTCTGGGTTAGAACCTGCTTTTGGATTCCTGGAGCAGGTAGAGTAATTGCAGAGGTGCTAAGTACATTCAATAATAGCACAGAACTTTGATTGGACAACAGGCGCATTCTCATTCTGCCAGATACAAAAATCCATAAAAGGATGGTATCTCATTACAGGTGGTGAGTTGCAGACAATAAACTGATCTGCACCTGCATTGCAGTGGCCAAATAGCAAAAAAACAGAAAAGGCTTAGCTCGGTCGGTGGCCGCTTCTTTCCACCAAGTTGTGATAGAGGGTAAAGAGGGGTACTCTTGGAGTTTATATGGCCATACCGTCAGAAACAGATAAGAAGTAGAGTTGAGCGGACACCTGGATGTTCGGGTTCGAGAAGTTCGGCCGAACTTCCAGGAAATGTTCGGGTTCGGAATCCGAACCCGATCCGAACTTCGTCCCGAACCCGAACCCCATTGAAGTCAATGGGGACCCGAACTTTTCTGCACTAAAAAGGCTGTAAAACAGCCCAGGAAAGGGCTAGAGGGCTGCAAAAGGCAGCAACATGTAGGTAAATCCCATGCAAACAAATGTGGATAGGGAAATAATTAAAAATAAAAATAAAATAAATAAAAATTAACCAATATCAATTGGAGAGAGGTCCCATAGCAGAGAATCTGGCTTCACGTCACCCACCACTGGAACAGTCCATTCTCAGATATTTAGGCCCCGGCACCCAGGCAGAGGAGAGAGGATCATGGATCATGACTAAGAACAACACTGTTCAAAACGCGTAGATCGTGGGGATAAGTGGGTCACAGTATCACTGTTGCTGGATGTACCTAATGTATGGTGACCAAATAAAGACCGGGATTTTTTCATCACGTCCTTCTGGTGCCGGAGCCTTTTTCCATTTGTATCACCACTGGAACAGTCCATTCTCAGATATTTAGGCCCCGGCACCCAGGCAGAGGAGAGAGGTCTTGTAACAAAGAATCTGGCTTCATGTCAGCAGAGAAGCAGTCTGCATGTCATAGCAGAGAATCAGGCTTCACGTCAGCCACCAGTGCAACATTCCATTGGCATATATTTAGGCCCAGCACCCAGGCAGAGGAGAGAGGTCCCGTAACAGAGGATCTGTCTTCATGTCAGCAGAGAATCAGTCTGCATGTCATAGCAGAGAATCAGGCTTGATGTCAGCCACCACTGCAACAGTCCATTGACATATATTTAGGCCCAGGCCCCAGGCAGAGGAGAGAGGTCCCGTAACAGAGGATCTGGCTTCATGTCAGCAGAGAATCAGTCTGCATGTCATAGCAGAGAATCAGGCTTCACGTCAGCCACCAGTGCAACAGTCCATTGGCATATATTTAGGGCCAGCACCCAGGCAGAGGAGAGAGGTCCCGTAACAGAGGATCTGTCTTCATGTCAGCAGAGAATCAGTCTGCATGTCATAGCAGAGAATCAGGCTTCATGTCAGCCACCACTGCAACAGTCCATTGGCATATATTTAGGCCCAGCACCCAGGCAGAGGAGAGAGGTCCCGTAACAGAGAATCTGGCTTCATGTCAGCAGAGAATCAGTCTGCATGTCATAGCAGAGAATCAGGCTTCACGTCAGCCACCAGTGCAACAGTCCATTGTCATATATTTAGGCCCAGCACCCAGGCAGAGGAGAGAGGTCCCGTAACAGAGAATCTGGCTTCATGTCAGCAGAGAATCAGTCTGCATGTCATAGCAGAGAATCAGGCTTCATGTCAGCCACCACTGCAACAGTCCAGCAGTTGGCACCTGTGTTTCGTCATCATCAGAGACGTGCTGAGGTGGTATTCCCATGTCCTCATCATCAGGAAACATAAGTGGTTGTGCGTCAGTGCATTCTATGTCTTCCACCGCTGGGGAAGGGCTAGGTGGATGCCCTTGGGAAACCCTGCCAGCGGAGTCTTCAAACAGCATAAGAGACTGCTGCATAACTTGAGGCTCAGACAGTTTCCCTGGTATGCATGGGGGTGATGTGACAGACTGATGGGCTTGGTTTTCAGGCGCCATCTGTGCGCTTTCTGCAGAAGACTGGGTGGGAGATAATGTGAACGTGCTGGATCCACTGTCGGCCACCAAATTGACTAATGCCTGTACCTGCTCAGGCCTTACCATCCTTAGAACGGCATTGGGCCCCACCATATATCGCTGTAAATTCTGGCGGCTACTGGGACCTGAGGTAGTTGGTACACTAGGACGTGTGGATGTGGCAGAACGGCCACGTCCTCTCCCAGCACCAGAGGGTCCACTAACACCACCACGACCATGTCCTTGTCCGCGTCCCTTACTAGATGTTTTCCTCATTGTTATCGTTCACCACAACAACAAAAATATTATTTGGCCCAATGTATTGAATTCAAATTCAGGCCTTTTTTTACAGACACCTAACACTATCTGGCTATCTATTTAGGTACCGTATTACACTAATACAGGCACAGCAGTAACGACAGATTTAGCTGGATATAAATTTGAGGCCTAGTATTTAGGCGCTGGGTGACAGGTATAGGTTTACTGACAGAATTAGACTTGGAAATGCACAGTAGCGTGTGTGTGAAGTTATTCAGAATGACCCTATGTGCACCTTGAATCTGATATACCCTTTTAGGGATGTATTTAAAGTAGGCCTGATACAGCAGAAACCACTAAATTAGGAAATTGCTAAATTGGGAATTGTATTTCAACCCAGAACAAAATATGTGCTTTGATGGACACTAAATAACTTGCCCAGCCACAACAGTACAGCAGTAACGACAGATTTAGCTGGATATAAACTTGAGGCCTAGTATTTAGGCGCTGGGTGACAGGTATAGGTTTACTGACAGAATTAGACTTGGAAATGCACAGTAGCGTGTGTGTGAAGTTATTCAGAATGACCCTATGTGCACCTTGAATATTATATACCCTTTTAGGGATAGATTTCAAATAGCTCTGATACAGCAGAAACCACTAAATTAGGAAATTGCTAAATTGGGAATTGTATTTCAACCCAGAACAAAAACTGTGCTTTGACGGGCACTAAATAACTTGCCCAGCCACAACAGTACAGCAGTAACGACAGATTTAGCTGGATATAAATTTGAGGCCTAGTATTTAGGCGCTGGGTGACAGGTATAGATTTACTGACAGAATTAGACTTGGAAATGCACAGTAGCGTGTGTGTGAAGTTATTCAGAATGACCCTATGTGCACCTTGAATCTGATATACCCTTTTAGGGACGTAATTAAAGTAGGCCTGATACAGCAGAAACCACTAAATTAGGAAATTGCTAAATTGGGAATTGTATTTCAACCCAGAACAAAAAATGTGCTTTGACAGACACTAAATAACTTGCCCAGCCACAACAGTACAGCAGTAACGACAGATTTAGCTGGATATAAACTTGAGGCCTAGTATTTAGGCGCTGGGTGACAGGTATACGTTAACTGACAGAATTACACTGGGATATGGCCAAAAAATAACCACACTATTGATGGTCTAATGCACTTGGTGTGACAGCTTGACCAACCACACTACTGATGGTTAAGTGCACTTGGTGACAGGCGCAGCTTGCCCCTGATGTAGTATATGGCCAAAAAATAAACAGACTATTGCTGGTTAAATGCACTTGGTGTGACAGCTTCACCCTGATGTAGGATGTAGCCAAAAAACAACCACACCATTGAGGGTTAAATGCACTTGGTGACAGGCGCAGCTTGCCCCTGATGTAGTATATGGCCAAAAAATAAACAGACTATTGCTGGTTAAATGCACTTGGTGTGACAGCTTCACCCTGATGTAGGCTTTAGCCAAAAAACAACCACACCATTGAGGGTTAAATGCACTTGGTGACAGGCGCAGCTTGCCCCTGATGTAGTATGTGGCTAAAAAAATAGACTATTGCTGGTTAAATGCACTTGGTGTGACAGCTTCACCCTGATGTAGGATTTAGCCAAAAAACAACCACACCATTGAGGGTTAAATGCACTTGGTGACAGGCGCAGCTTGCCCCTGAGGTAGTATATGGCCAAAAAATAAACAGACTATTGCTGGTTAAATGCACTTGGTGTGACAGCTTCACCCTGATGTAGGCTTTAGCCAAAAAACAACCACACCATTGAGGGTTAAATGCACTTGGTGACAGGCGCAGCTTGCCCCTGATGTAGTATATGGCCAAAAAAAAAAAAGAATATTGCTGGTTAAATGCACTTGGTGTGACAGCTTCACCCCGATGTAGGCTTTAGCCAAAAAACAACCACACTATTGAGGGTTAAATGCACTTGGTGGCAGCTTGTGCTGGCACACCACAAGTCACAAAATGGCCGCCGAAAAACGAGAAAAAAGTGACTGAAAAACGCTCTGGGCAGCCTAAAAACAGTGAGCAATTCAATAGCAGCAGTTCAATCATCCACAGCTGCAGATCGATCAATGGAGGGAGTCTTTTGGAGGAGTTAATCACTGCCTAATCTTGCCCTACTGTCGCAGCTGCAACCTCTCCCTACGCTAATTAGAGCAGAGTGACGGGCAGCGCTATGTGACTCCAGTTTAAATAGAGGCTGGGTCACATGGTGCTCTGGCCAATCACAGCCATGGCAATAGTAGGCATGGCTGTGACGGCCTCTGTGGGCAAGTAGTATGACGCTTGTTGATTGGCTTTCAAAAAGCGCCAAGAAAGTGACGAACACCGAACCCGAACCCGGACTTTTACGAAAATGTCCGGGTTCGGGTCCGTGTCACGGACACCCCAAAATTCGGTACGAACCCGAACTATACAGTTCGGGTTCGCTCATCCCTAATAAGAAGGCTTTTGTGTTCTGGGCCTGCTAATAGACACTGGACAGTATTCCATTTTGCACAGAAGCGCCATTTTTTCCCCAAACAAATCCTTCCATAAACTGACAACTTTGACACACACAAAAATGAACCCTTACCTGTTGATTGGCATCCATACCTGTTAATGTGCATGGATCCACAACTGACTGATGTAATGGATTGTCTCTTTTCAGGGGTCACACTCACAGATATTTTTGCAGACACGATTATAATGTCCAAACTCTTGCTTTATTTCAGACACCTTAGAAAATCACAGGTTAAGAAGTCTCAGCTTCAACTTATCACGTGTGACATTCACACACAAGAAAACAAACCCTTGCCCGGCTAGGCTCTAACTAAACAAATAAGCATATCCCTGACTCACCTAGAGAGCCCTGTTCACACATGGAACACAAATGTGGCTTTCTTCAGCCAATCAGTCCAGCAACCTCCAGGCTGTGACACTTCAATACCTTTTGGGGGATTGTGGCCCAGTAGTCCTCCCGACTCTGGCCTCGTGATCCTTGTTTCACAGGGGTCACCGCGTCCCTCAAAGTTCAGGCTATCGCTAAACCTCATGGAGAAGCCTCTATATTTTTTCCATGGAGACCAAATATCCAGGAAGGCAGGACATGAGTGGGTTTCCTAGTGGGAGAGTTCTTCTAACCTATAGATCTGGTCTACTTTTTCAATCCATTTGGCTTCCTCTGGGACTTCAGTGGAGAGCCAAGCAGACGCTACTAGGATTCTGGCTGCTGCTAGGAGAATGAGAAATAGTGATCTACCCTGTTTACTTCTTTTTTTTAGACCTAGACTTAGGAGGGTTAGGTCTGGGGAACACCGAAAGGATGTGTTACAGATGTGATTGCATTTTTTTATTATGTTGCACCACCAGTCTTTAATGGTCTGGCAACTCCACCATATGTGGTAGAAGGTGCCCTTAGAGGCTTTGCATCTCCAACAAACATCAGAAACATATTGTGCAATATTTTCTGGTGTTTTATACCACCTCATCATAATTTTGTATCCATTTTCCTTGATTTGGACACATCTGGAAATTTTATGGGGAATAGAAACTACTAATTTGATCTCTGTAGGCGATAATGAACGACCCAGATCTTTTTTCCAGGTGCCAATTATAGCTTTTTTGGTAAGTGATAAGGGAGTTTTCATCCGGTTGCATAGGGAAGAAATTATTCTTTGGGGTGGTTTCTTTGACCCAATTGTGTCAAACCAAGAGGACAGGTGATGCACGGGGGGAAGAGTCGAGTATATGGTGATTGGTATTTGAGGGAATTAATTGCTGAGGGGGAAAAGCCTCTATGAAGGAGTTGGGACTTAGGGGGATTAACTTTAAAGTTAGATAGGGAGCCAAATAGTTCTAATAAGGATAAGATGGATGGGATAGATTTTTTCGGGTTAGTTGTGAGAATTAAAAGGTCGTCAGCAAATGCAGCCAATTTTGTTTCCATGACTAGTACAAATATAAGGGGGGAAAGGGGGCAGCACCTGCCTAGTTCCATTTTTTATGCGGAAGCTAAAGGATAAAGTGCCATTGACAGATACTAATGCTGAGGAAGAGTGGTACATAGCTAAATTTAAAAAGTGTGAGGATAATATAAACCCAATCAATTCTGTCGAAAGCTTTCTCAGCATCAGTACCTAAATGGACGATAGGGATCTCTTTGAGAGAGGAGAAATACAGAGAATTCTGTATTTTCATAACATTATCCTTCCCCTCCCTTCCTTTTATAAATCCTACCTGGTCTGGATGGATTAAAGAGGGAAGAAAGTTTTGTAATCTATTAGCTAACATTTTAGCTAGTAATTAAAGGTCGGAGTTAAGCAAATAGATGGGGCGATAGTTTGAGCATAATGAAGGATCTTTATCCGGTTTGGGGATACTCGTTATTGTGGCTTTAGACATGTCAGTTGAAATAGGGGTATTGAGTAGGGCATTATTGCAAATTGGGAGAAGTTAGGGAAGTAGAATATCAGAAAAAGTTCTGTAGTAAGACAAAGATAAACCATTTGGGCCTGGGCATTTCCCTGTTGGGGAAGATTTTAGTGCTGTCTGGATGTCAGACAGGGTGAAGGGAGCCGCAAGTAAGTCATTGCTGCTCGACAGAAAGGGTGGGAGATTTAGTGTACTAAGGAAGGAGGAAATATTATGTTTTTTCTCATAAGTGAGGTTTTAGAGGGATGGGGAGGGGAGGTTATAAAGAGATTCATAGTAGAGTTTAAATTGTTCTGCTATTTCTTCAGTTCTGAATAATATGGAACCTGAAGGGGAAGTAATGTTTTGCACATGACTTGCTAATTTTATACATTTAATTCTCTGCATTTGGTACTTTGTAGCTTTATCCCCATGTGCAACATTTTTTTGTTGAGAGGATAGGAAAAACTTAGCGGAGTGCTCGTTTAGCAAGTTTTTAAACTCAGTTTTAAGTGCTAGCAGTTCAGATAAGTGAAGTTGGAGCAAGGAAATTTTGTGTGTTTTCTCTAAGGAGTTGATCCGGGAAAGGAGAGAATTTATCTTCTTATCAGATTCTTTTCTCAGATATGAGCCAAGACTAATTAGCTGACCTCTTATATATGCTTTATGGGCATCCCACAGGGTGTTAGGAGAGGTGTCAGGCGTTTGGTTTATGAGAAAGTATTATTTTAGGAGGGACACAATACGGTTTTTATGGGTAACATTGTTCAGAATGGACTCATTGAACCTCCAACAAGTTTTCTTACCCAATCCATGAGGAAGGCGGAGAGTGCAGAAGATTGGTGAATGATCTTAAAGCATCATGGACCCTATTCGTGCTGAGGAACAGAGTTGCAGATGTTCCTTTGAGATTAGTATGTAGTCAATTCTGCTGTAAGAATTGTTGGCTGAGGAGAAAAAAAGAGTAGTCAATAACATTGGGGTTAAAGCATCTCCAAACATCGACAAGCCCTAAATTAAACAATCTAGCCAGAGTAGCACGGGTAGCCCCAGCTGATAGAGTTGACTTTTTCGAGGACGTGTCAATCAGGGGGTTGAAGGTCATGTTTAAATCACCCGCTTAAACTAGTATGCCCTCACTATGTGTCTCTACTAGGGAAAGAAGTTCAGCAATCCATCTAGGTTGGTCAGCATTGGGGGCGTAGGTGTTAACAAAGGTATACAACGTTTGGCCAATTTTACCTTTCAGTATAATGTAGCGACCCTCTGGGTCTTGAATATGGTTTAGATAAGTGAAGGAGGTACCCCGTCGAAAACCAATGCTGACCCCCCCTAGAGGCCGCTCCATTTGCGCCACTGTGATACCATGCAGGAAATCTAGAAAAAAAGAGATCCGGGTAGTTATTATGCTCTTGAAATGGGTTTCTTGCAGGAATACCACCGAACTTCTTTCTTTCCAGAGAAGGGAAAATATTTGGGTGCGTTTAGAGGGGGATCTCAAACCCTTTACATTATAGGATACTATGTTTAAGTCTGACATGACTTGGTTTCAGTAGAGCAAAGGATGGAGCTAAAAGTAGGTGTCACGAGGGTGTCAAGAGCCACGCCTGACTCCGTTGTACCCGGGGTCAGGAGGTCGCAGCGGTTGGCTGCACGCTCTATGTCAGATAGGGAAGTTTCCTTATTGTAGCTTTCTGGGTTTGCTTTACAAACCCTTTTGGCTCACTCAGGGATCCGTAGCTCCTTCTCTCAGCTGTTCCTTGTCCAGCACTCCCAATCCTACTTATATTCCCCTCTCACACTTCTCTGGTTGCCAGATATAGAGCTTCCTGCCTGGACATCTATTCTGACCCACTGGAGCTGTGTTGCTGCGTTCTCTGAGTGTTGCCTTAGAACGCTACCCTCCGGATCCCTGTTTGACCTTTGTGGACAATTGTTGCCGTCCACCTGGGTGTTTGTGTTTGTCTGTGTTTGTCTGTCCTCTCCCTGGTGTTTCCCTCTTAGTGCAGTGGTGAGGACTAGCGATCCCACCGGCCCGTTCATTATCTAGGGCTCATTTCAGGGAAAGCCAGGGTTTAGGCACGTGATCGCCGCACGGGTGAGGAACCCGTCTAGGGACGTCAGGGCAGGCAGGTGCCAGCTGCAAGGTGAGTTAGGGGTCACCACCTTTCCCTCTCCCTTGGGCAGGGCTTTCCCTGTTTTCCTCCCTGTGCGTGTTGCCGGTCATTACATTATATCTGGCCCGTATTTTTGTGTAGGTAAAAAAAAAAAAAAAAAATTTTTTTTTTACCTACTTAGAATCCAGTATGGATCCAATTGCTGCTCTATCCGAACAATTTCATGGCCTGTCTTTGGAGGTGGCAGGATTGAAGGCGTCGGTCCTCCAGCAACAGCAGCAATTACAACAGACCGCAAGCCCAGCGGTTGCTACTGGTAACCAGGTTGTTGCGGAACCCAAGGTCCCTCTCCCTGATAGATTTTCTGGGGGAAGGGACAAGTTTTTGACGTTCCGTGAGGCCTGTAAACTATACTTTAAACTGCGTCCTTACTCCTCTGGTAATGAAGAACAGCGGGTGGGTGTTGTTATTTCCCTGCTGCAGGGGGACCCGCAGTCCTGGGCGTTCTCTTTACCTACTGATTCCCAGGCTCTTCGGTCAGTGGATGAGTTTTTCGGGGCCTTGGGTCTCATATATGACGACCCTGACCGAGTCGCACTGGCTGAATCAAAATTACGGAGACTCCTACAAGGAGAGCGGCCGGTAGAGGAGTATTGCTCTGACTTCCGTAGGTGGGCTACGGATACCCAATGGAACGACCCGGCTCTCAGGAGTCAGTTCTGCTCTGGGTTATCCGAAAGGGTTAAGGATGCGCTTGCATTGTATGAGACCCCCTTTTCCCTTGATGCAGTTATGTCCCTTTCTATCCGTATAGATAGACGCCTTAGGGACAGGTTGAAAAAACCGGAGCAATTGGTAACCCCTCCCAAGCAGCAGTTAGTCTGTACGGACATAGACGAGCCTATGCAGCTAGGAGGAACTACTCGTCAGGTCCGTCCTCCTGAGGTTCGCCGTAGGCGTGGGGGTTGTTTTTTTTGTGGGGAGAGGGGTCATTTCATTAACGTCTGTCCTTCTTTCCTCAGAAACAAAAAAACCGTCGGAAAACTACTAACCCCAGGCTGTGTGGAGGATGTCAGCCGGGGGGTATACGTTTCCTCCATACGTACATCGCAATTTGTGTTGCCAGCGGTTATTGTTTTTGGTGATAAGACGGAGACTGTTTCTTTCTTTCTAGACAGTGGAGCAGGGGTAAATTTGATAGATGCCCATTTTGCCCGCACTATGGGTTTGTCTCTCTGTACGTTACAGAGACCTATTCCCATATTTGCTATAGATTCTGCTCCTCTGTCTCAGAGAAACCTCACCCACATCGTTCATAATTTACACCTTCGGGTAGGGGACCACCATAACGAGATGCTCTCATGTTATGTTCTGGAGGGGCTTCCCACTCCGGTGGTGCTGGGCCTTCCCTGGTTGGTAGCGCACAATCCAGTGGTGGATTGGCAGGCCAGGGAGATATTGGAGTGGAGTGAGCCGTGCAGAGAAAATTGCTTAAATAGCAATTGCTTATTCGCCTCCATAACTACCCTACCTACATTTGTTTCGGACTTTGAGGACGTTTTTTCTGAAAAGGGTTGTCAGAAGTTACCACCTCATCGTCCTTATGATTGCCCGGTTAACCTTATTCCCGGCGCAAAATTACCCAAGACCAGGTTATATAATCTTTCAGGTCCAGAGAGACAAGCCATGAAGGATTATATCTCCGAGAGTTTGGCTAAGGGACACATCAGACCCTCTTCTTCACCCGTGGCTGCAGGGTTTTTCTTTGTTAAAAAGAAAGATGGGGGCCTGCGTCCTTGCCTAGATTTTCGTGAATTAAATCGGATAACCATCCGAGACCCATACCCTCTTCCTCTCATTCCTGACCTGTTTAACCAGATTGCGGGTGCTAGGTGGTTCTCCAAACTCGATCTTAGGGGGGCCTACAATCTGATTCGTATTAAAGAGGGGGATGAGTGTTAAACAGCTTTTAACACCCCTGAGGGGCATTATGAAAATCTAGTTATGCCTTTCGGCCTGACCAATGCTCCTGCCGTCTTTCAACATTTCGTTAATGACATTTTTAGTCATCTAATCGGCAGGTTTGTGGTAATATACCTAGATGATATCTTAATTTATTCGTCTGATCTGAAAACACATGAGGAGCATGTCAGACAAGTACTACAGGTCCTACGGACGAATGAATTATATGCTAAAATTGAAAAATGTGTTTTTGCCGTTCAGGAGATACAATTCCTAGGTTATTATTTATCTGCGTCAGGTTTCCGTATGGATCCTAGGAAGGTCCAGGCAATTTTGGATTGGGATCTTCCTGAGAACCTCAAAGCACTACAACGGTTCTTGGGCTTCGCGAATTTCTATAGGAAATTCATTAAAAATTATTCGGTGATCGTAAAACCCCTTACTGACATGACTAGGAAGGGGACTGATTTTTCTAAATGGTCTGACGCCGCTAAAGTTGCTTTTTCCTCTCTAAAAGAGAGGTTTACCTCAGCACCTGTACTAGTCCAACCTGATGTCTCTCAGCCTTTTATTGTTGAAGTCGATGCATCAGAGGTGGGAGTGGGGGCTGTGCTGTCTCAGGGTCCGTCTCCTGGCAAATGGCGTCCTTGTGCTTTCTTTTCTAAAAAACTATCTGCAGCAGAACACAACTACGATATTGGCAATAGGGAACTGTTAGCTATTAAACTTGCGTTTGAGGAGTGGCGTCACTTTTTAGAGGGGGCAGTCCACCCCGTCACTGTGTTTACGGACCACAAAAATCTGCTGTACCTCGAATCAGCTAAGCGTCTCACCCCTAGACAGGCTAGGTGGTCGCTATTTTTTACCAGGTTTAACTTTGTGATTACCTATCGTCCTGGGGTAAAGAATACCAAGGCTGATGCACTATCTCGTTGTTTCCCTGGAGGGGGTAATGTGAGTGATTCGGTACCCATTCTACAAAGAGGAGTAGTTGTCTCTGCGGTACACTCTGCTTTGGAGGGGAAGGTGTTAGAGGCCCAGGGGGACGCCCCGGTCTCTTGCCCCTCAGAGAAATTGTTTGTACCGTTGAACCTACGTCTCGAATTATTAAAGGAACATCATAATTCGGCACTTGCTGGGCACCCGGGTAGTAAAGCAACCTTAGAGCTATTGTCTCGTCGTTTTTGGTGGCCAAGGTTGCGTCAGGATGTATTGGATTTTGTGTCTTCTTGTTCTACCTGTGCGCGCGCAAAAGTTTCACATACACGTCCTGCAGGGTCTCTATTACCACTCGTCATTCCCAATAGACCATGGACACATCTGTCTATGGATTTGATCACTGACTTACCTTTGTCTGCGGGTAAAACAGTGATTTTGGTAGTAGTGGACAGGTTTAGCAAAATGGCACACTTTATTGCGTTACCCGCACTACCTAATGCTAAAACTCTTGCTCAGGTATTCGTCAGTGAGATCGTGAAGCTTCACGGGGTCCCCTCCGATGTTGTTTCGGATCGGGGAACCCAGTTTATTTCTAAATTTTGGAAAGCTTTTTGTTCCCGTTTGGGGGTTCACTTGTCCTTTTCCTCAGCTTTCCATCCTCAGTCGAATGGACAGACTGAGCGTACCAACCAAAACCTGGAGACATATCTAAGATGTTTTGTGTCTGAAAACCAAGAGTTGTGGTCGTCATATTTACCGTTAGCTGAGTTTGCCATAAATAATCGCCGTCAGGAATCCACTGGCAAGTCACCTTTTCTTGGTGCATATGGTTTTCATCCCCAATTCTGTACTTTCAAAGAGGGGGGGTCTTCTGGGGTTCCCGAAGAGGAACGGTTTTCGTCATCTCTTTCATCAGTATGGCAGAAGGTGCAAGCTAACTTGAAAAATATGGGAGGTAAATACAAATGCATGGCTGATAAGAGACGGTCGCCAGGTCCGGACCTAGGAGTGAATGACTATGTGTGGTTGTCTACTAGGAATATCAAGTTGAAGGTTCCCTCTTGGAAACTGGGTCCTAGGTTTATTGGTCCTTACAAGATTGTAGCCATCATCAACCCCGTGGCTTTTCGCCTGGAGTTACCTCAGACTTTTAAAATCCATAATGTCTTTCATAAGTCGTTACTCAAAAAATATGTTCCACCTCTAGAACCGTCACCGCTGCCACCCCCTCCTGTTGTCGTGGATGGTAGTTTGGAATTTCAGATATCCAAAATTGTTAATTCTCGTCGGGTCCGCCGCTCTCTCCAATATCTGGTGCACTGGAGAGGTTACGGTCCCGAGGAAAGAATGTGGGTTCCTGCGTCTGAGGTAAACGCCGACAGGCTAGTCCGGATTTTTCATGCCTCTCATCCTGAGAGACCTGGTCCTGAGTGTCCGGAGGCCCCTCGTAGAGAGGGGGGTACTGTCACGAGGGTGTCAAGAGCCACGCCTGACTCCGTTGTACCCGGGGTCAGGAGGTCGCAGCGGTTGGCTGCACGCTCTATGTCAGATAGGGAAGTTTCCTTATTGTAGCTTTCTGGGTTTGCTTTACAAACCCTTTTGGCTCACTCAGGGATCCGTAGCTCCTTCTCTCAGCTGTTCCTTGTCCAGCACTCCCAATCCTACTTATATTCCCCTCTCACACTTCTCTGGTTGCCAGATATAGAGCTTCCTGCCTGGACATCTATTCTGACCCACTGGAGCTGTGTTGCTGCGTTCTCTGAGTGTTGCCTTAGAACGCTACCCTCCGGATCCCTGTTTGACCTTTGTGGACAATTGTTGCCGTCCACCTGGGTGTTTGTGTTTGTCTGTGTTTGTCTGTCCTCTCCCTGGTGTTTCCCTCTTAGTGCAGTGGTGAGGACTAGCGATCCCACCGGCCCGTTCATTATCTAGGGCTCATTTCAGGGAAAGCCAGGGTTTAGGCACGTGATCGCCGCACGGGTGAGGAACCCGTCTAGGGACGTCAGGGCAGGCAGGTGCCAGCTGCAAGGTGAGTTAGGGGTCACCACCTTTCCCTCTCCCTTGGGCAGGGCTTTCCCTGTTTTCCTCCCTGTGCGTGTTGCCGGTCATTACAGTAGGTGATGTAGCAAATGCAAAAAGCCCAACACTATAACAAAATAAAAAAGGAACTGAAACTCGGGACCACATAGAGTGGATAAACAACATAGTAAATGGTTGTATGGTTATCAACCGAGAACAAATAGGGGGAGAGTGAATGTTAATTCACTTGTTACCTGTATCCAGGTGGGGAGAAGCAAGAGCAAATGTAAATTGGAAAAAAGACATAGGAGCATAAAATGGGGGTTAATAAAAAAAGGCAGAAATAAAACAAAGGTGAAAATAAGTGGAAGTACATGAGGGAGAGCTTGATGAAAAAGAATAGATGTAAAGATAAGGTGGGAAGAGCAGTGGAGGTGATGATAGGGATAACCTCTAGTATACCTATACACGATATATAGAGGAAGTGAGCTGAGCAAGGGAGAAGACAGATTATAGTGTTCTTTCAATAGAGAATGTTGGTTCAGATACAGGATCCTCAGGAGCCTTCTTGGGAGGAGTGTGTTTTCTTAGGCGTTGTTGAATCCTTAATCTTCTTGGACCTTTGTTTCTTTGGCGTTGTAGAAAGTTCCCAAGGTTGAAGAATAGGGAGCGGAGGTAGAGATGAAATATCCTGTACTTTATCCCAATCAGGAATGTCTAGTGAAGGAGAGTCCAAAGCAGTATATGCTTCTGATAGATCAGAGAAGGAGGTGATGGTGATCAGAGACCATAGACCATAAAGGAAAGCCCAAATGGAAAGGTCCATCTGTATAGGATCTTCTTTTCCTTGAGAAGTAATGTAAGAGGCCTTAAATGTCTGCGTTTTTGCAGTGTAGATGGGGATAAGTCCTGGTATATTTGTATTGGGGCCTCATCCAGGAGAATTGAGGGTGCGATTCTAGACGCTTTTAAGATCGCTTCCTTGTCCTGAAAGTTCAGGAATCGGCAAATAATGTCCCTTGGAGGATCACTGTCCTTAGGACATGGGCGTAAAGCTCTATGAGCCCGTTCGCTTATAAGCATAGCAGGGTCAAAGTCCCCTAGAAGAGAGGCAACTATCTTCATGATAGTGTCGCTGAAGGTATTACAGAAAACTAGAAGACACAAATGAAGATCCGACTGACTTTATCCAAAACTAAGGAACCAAAGGGTAAGCCCTGTAACAGCCCTATCTCTCTTCCTTACTGCTCAGACTATGCAAAAATCTCTATGGTAGATAATTGCATACCCTCGTTCCTCGACTGTATGACACCTGAACACCCTATAATAGTGAGGGGACACAACCACCGGCTACCTACACTTAATACGGAGGGAGTCAGGGTCACCTAGGATCAAGCAAACAGGAAAACACAAATAAATGAACAGACTTATCTGTAGAAGCATCAGTTGTAGCATCCAGCATGCACACACTCCAGGAAGTTGTATAAACCGCAAAGTGATGTAGTATGGGAGGGGATTTAAAGGGATGCAATCAGTGCAACTAGATGACAGCTGAGAGAGGGAAGCAAGATGACAAAACGAAAGCAAATCAAAAGACCCTCAAGCAGGAGATTCTGAAGAAAGTCTGTCAGAGCTTCTCAGATGTCTGGCGGTGACAGATAGCATTTGGGATGTCGGAGGCTGAGACCGATTCTGGGATACCTCTGAACCGGAGATTATTCCGCCTGCCGCGATCTTCCTGGTCCTCCAGGGATGCGTATAATTGGTTTATATGATTTTGGCAAGCAGATAGGGATTGTGTGACTGCAGCGCTGTGGTCTAACGCCGCTGCTTGTGTAGTCTCCAAAGAATCCACTCTATGGCCTATCTGCTGAACTTCGTGGGCTACCTCCTGTAGCTTGGAGTAAATGGGGTGCAAAGCCTCCTCCAGGGCTTGTTTAATAAAGCGGCGTGAAATCGGGAGGTTTTGTGACTCACCAGCTTCCCCCAGGTCATCTTCACATTCGGATTGACTCTATGCGCGGCAGCGTGTGATGCTGGTGGGAGCCGTGGCCATCTTGGATTCTTGCGGCTGCTTGCTGTTTTTTCAAATATTTTGTCATGTCTGACACAGCGGGAGATGATTTAGCTTGCGGGGCAGGATCCCCTTGCTTCTGTCCACCGTACTTGACCATTTTGTGCTCTTTAGGCTAAAGATTGCCGTCCTCACAGCAGGTTGTAAGCAGGAGCTTCAGCCGGATGCAGCTATTCAGCACAGGCGCTAGCTCCCCCCCCCCCCCAGGCTAGTCACGTTCTTCGGCATACCGAGCTGATATGTATTTCACTGCAGCCAGGAGCTGGCCAAACTTCTGTTACTTCTAGGTTTTTCGCACTAGCTTGTTGGAAGCGCCCCACTCTTGGGCCTCCTGTTCCAGCGGCTCTTTACTCTGTTCTGCTGCCGCATCAGCCGAAGGAGTACCACCCTTCTCCTTTAGATACTTTATGGGATTTCCACCCAGGGACTCTTCAAGCCCATTGTTGATGTCGACTATAGACTTCTGTGTCTTTCTGGAGTCTTTCCTCTTCTCCGAGATACCAGGCAGTAGACCCTTCAGTTCACTCATCTTTTCCAGGGTCCCTTCTTTTGACCCTTCTGCAGCCTTCTTCAATGTCTTTATGATGACAACTAGTCCCTTCTCTATCATATCTAGGGACGGTGTGGAGAGAGAGAAATCATCTTCATGATTGCAGCTGTACTGACAGGTCAGGTCATCTACCGCTGCCTGAATATGGGTCTCAGACACTAGGCTGGCGTCTCCCCACTCAACTCTAGTCACGTCAGGTACAACTATAACTCTGGTTGCTACCCGTAACTATGTCAATTTGGCAAGAACTCGACATGGCAGCCTCTCTCTCTGACTTGCTATCGGCCACGGCACACGCATCACTTATATTACTTGTGTCATCATTATCAGTTCTGACCTCTACGGGCCCCCATGTGCTAGTCCCCACATTGGACACTTCCCCAGCAACAAAAAAAAACTGTGGGTACTGCATATCCACCTCCGGTACGTGTTATACACCCTCTGGGCTCACAACATTAACCAGCATTTTTGTATCACATATATTTTTATCAGGAGGGGGCACTTCTCTCCTGATCACATCCTGAAAGTGAAAAGACATGTCATCATCATATACTTCACATGACCTCACATTTTCATTTTTTACTTTAACTAGATCACTGTTTTCATTATGCATTTCAGCAAACATGGTACTTTTTCACTTCATTTAATGGGCTGGGTACCAGTTCTGCGGGAGTTACGTGACCGGCCGTAGAAGTGTTTCTACCCCACAAATCACGGAACAACCTTCTCTCATGTACGGTCGAATTTACGGCAGCAAGTCAATCAGTACCAGCTGTCACTATAGCCTCACACTCAATAATCACAAAAACAAGTGAGAACTACCTGACAGTCCTCATTAACCGCATGTCTGTCCAGCATATTTATCACTTTATTTATCTCAGGTTTCCATATTATGCTATCTCTTACCCGGGCCATCATAGGGTCTCTAATTGTCTCCACCCCATGCCTAGCCTTGGTCACGGGCATTTTGGGCAACACAACAACCTTCTCCCTGCAAGGGAACAACCGCAACAGGCTTACCCACCTGTTCAGACCCTGCGTTTTCTCCAATGTCACACACTTCCGAGACAGTTCCTCGCCTCTGTGATTTATTACTCACAGTCCCAGCAGGTATCCCCTGCCGCCGCCTCACTGTCACTGGGTCTGTCACATAATTAATATCAGGAATGATCTTACCCAGCGATGTCACAGGTTTGGCAGTCCCAGAATCCAAGGATACTCCAGGATCCCCCATTACAAAATCCTCCTGACTGCAGTGGTTCCAGATGTGGAGTCACACTCTCGGGAGACCTGTCCTTGGGATCTCCAGACACAGAATATGAGCCACTTGCTCCGCTCCATCTAGCAACAGCCTTGCAGATCCTCAGCACATCCTCTCTAGGACTCTGTCTCCACTGGTAGGGAACATTTGACCTCCTGAGAGCTAAACCGCTCTCCATCTCTTTATCTTACCGACTGTTCGGTTGCCCTTGGCAACGGCATATCTTTGCTTTTCCCCCGATAGTCCCGGCACACCACCAACCTCTTGGAACTTTGTACAGGGTCCATACAGTGTTGAGAACCCATTTCTCAAGGCCAGCTGCAACTGTTCCTCCAAAGCCTCTCGCTCTGCATCAAATTTTGCCAATTCATTTTTAGTTTAGCCAATTGCTATGGCCATTTCTTCTGCCTTCTATATGCGCCAGCGCCGCCGGACGTACTCTTCCCCGAGACCCATGGTAGCAAAAAAAACTTTCAGCCACAAGTCTACTATTGCTGGGCTACTGACCCTTTAATTCACTGCAGTTTTACTTGCACCACAGAAAAATAGTCCACACTCTATTGAACAGGACCTGCTCCACTGGACAAACAGGCTTCCGCCCTTTAACTCCACACACAGCAAAAAAGCTTTTAGCAGCACCTGCAGTCTCAGCTTTGCCCCTAGCATGTCAACTTGCCCGCATCCTCCACCAATTGTAATGGATCGTCTCTTTTCAGGGGGTCACACTCACAGATATATTCGCAGACACGATTATAATGTCCAAACTCTTGCTTTATTTCAGACACTTTAGCAAAGCACAGGTTAAGGCTACTTTCACACTTGCGTTCGGAGCTGATCCGTCTGGTATCTGCACAGACGGAATGCACCTATAATGCAAACGCTTAGATCCGTTCAGAACGGATCCGTTTGCATTTTTTTTGTTATTCATGATAGTGCAAACGTATCCGTTTTGACTTTACATTGAAAGTCAATGGGGGACGGATCCATTTGAAAATTGAGCCATACTGTGTCAACTTCAAACTGATCCGTCCCCATTGACTTACATTGTAAGTCTGGACGGATCCGTTTGCCTCCGCACGGCCAGGCGGACACCCGAACGATGCAAGCTGTGTTCAGGTGTCCGCCTGCTGAGCGGAGCGGAGGACAAACGCTGCCAGACTGATGCATTCTGAGCGGATCCGCATCCACTCAGAATGCATTGGGGCCGTGCGGATCCGTTCGGGGCCGCTTGTGAGAGCCTTCAAACAGAACTCACAAGCGGAGCCCCGAACGCAAGTGTGAAAGTAGCCTAAGAAGTCACAGCTTCAACTTATCACGTGTGACATCCACACAAAATAACAAACCCTTGCCCGGCTAGGCTCTAACTAAACACATAAGCGTATCCCTGACTCACCTAGAGAGCACTGTTCACACATGGAACACAAATGTGTCTTTCCTCAGCCATTCAGTCCAGCAACCTCCAGGCTGTGACACTTCAATACATTTTGGGGGATTGTGGCTCAGTAGTCCTCCCAACTCTGGCCTTGTTATTCTTGTTTCACAGGAGTCACCGCGCCCCTCAAAGTTCAGGCTATCGCCTAGCCTCGTGGCCCCTCAGCCCACCCGGCTGAGACCACTCACACAGAGCCTCACCAGGACTTTGCTTCACAAGACACTCTAGAGTGAGACACACCCAAGATCCAGTAGCAGGATTAAATAGGATCCCTGGACATAAGCATGCCTCAAGTCCCGGACTGGAACCTGGGGAAACAACACCTCAATGTTCATATTGCCACACTGAAGAATGAAGAATCATGGCTGAAAAACAGCAAGGGTCCATTGTGATGTCATCATCCATGGATGCTGAATGGTTCCATTGTGACACGCTCAGTGATCTATTGAAATTTTCATGGAGGCTGCCATATTGATTTTCTGGAGGCAAACATTTTGTTTTGCAGTTAAACAGAGCTGTCATTTCAATGGATTAGAAATGCTGGGGAGGGTTAGGATTGCAGCCACAGAAGTCAACATGGACGAATTCTAGACACTGAGCTACAATTAAATTCTGGGTTAGAACCTGCTTTTGGATTCCTGGAGCAGGTAGAGCAGGCATTCTCATTCTGCTAGCTACAAAAATCCATAAAAGGTATGGTATCTCATTATAGGTGGTGAGTTGCAGATGATAAACTGATCTGCACCTGCATTGCAGTGGCCAAAAAGCAAAAAACAGAAAAGGCATAGCTTCGTCAATGACCGCTTCCTTCCCCCAAGTTGCAACATCCTGTAAAGAGTACAGTTGAGCGGACACCTGGATGTTCGGGTTCGACAGGTTCGGCCGAACTTCAGAAAAAAGTTTGAGTTCGGGACCCGAACTTGACCCCGCACCCGAACCCCATTGAGGTCAATGGGGACCCGAACTTTTGAGCAATAATATGGCTGTAAAAATGTCATGGAAAGGGCTAGAGGGCTGCAAATGGCATCAAAATGTGGTTAAGAGCATGGCAAGTGCTCTGCAAACAAATGTGGATAGGGAAATGTGGATAGGGAAATGACTTTAAATAACATAAAATACGTAAAAATAAAAATGTATAATCTTGATCTAAGAGGACGAGGTCCATATGGAGTAGGAGGTTGAGGAGGCTGTGGATGTGGCGGTGTAGGTGGAAGCGGCGGTGGAGGAGGAGGAGGAGGTAGCCTACACTGCTTTTTGGTTTTAAATTTTATTTTTAAAATTAGGGTACACCCCAAAACATTGGGAAATATAACCTGTGATTACCCCCTCCAGTCATGCTAAACACACGTTCAGACAATACACTGGCTGCAGGGCAGGCTAGCACCTCCAACGGGTAAAGGGCAAGCTCAGGTCATGGGCCCAATTTGGAGACCCAGAAGTTGCAGGGGCTGACCCCTGTCAGTCAGTTCGTGTAGGCGTGTGCACACTTACTGTGGGGGCACCATGTCGCACGTCCCCATGACGTTATCCAATTTGATATCTGCTCTATCAACTTTCGATGTTCTTTTATGCGCCTACCATGGTGATCACGGGTGGCGGGGAATCAGTTTACCAGGCCAGAGAGGGAGCGTGAGAAAGAGACCACATCCAAGGGAGGATTCATTTTTTCAAATTTAAAATCATAGAGTTGAAATATGGGAGAAATTATTAAAGCATAAAAGTGTGACAACTTTTCAAAGTTTCAGCATTGAATGAAAGGATGTGGCACGCATTAATTACTGAATAATTTATAAAATTTTATTCCCTGTCACCTATGCATAGCAGGTGTTTATTCATGTCTAAAATTGTATAATGTCAACCCAAGAATGTAACAGAAAAATTATTGAAATTTATTAAGCTGTCAACTAGGTAGAGGAGGGGTATATTAAACCCCAAAATTTGTGAATTTCACCCAAAAATGTAACTGACAATTATTTATTTTTTTAACCTTTCTACTAGGTTATAGCAGTGGTACTATACACCCCAAAATTTGTGAATTTCACCCAAAAATTTAACTGACAAAGTAGTGAAATGATATAAAATAAAATACATACAAATGAATAAAAAAAAATTTGATTTATGAGGTAAAGTTCCATATGAAGTAGGAGTTTGAGGAGGCGGTGGACGTAGCAGTGTAAGTGAAAGCGGAGGTGGAGGACAACGAGGTAGCCAACACAGGTTTTTGGTTTTAATTAAAATTATTTTTAATTAGGGTACACTCTAAAAGAGTGTGAAATATCTAAAATACAAGAATGAGCAATTGCACTGCAATATAACAATGGCTGGTTAGTGCCGGTATACATGTCTATTCTGCACAAGGTAAGGACAAGTCCTAAAGGGATCCATGCCTGGTTCATTTAATCCTCCAAGGCGTAAAGGGCAAGCTCAGGCCATGTGCCCAATTTAGAGACCCAGAAGTTGAAGGGGCAGACCCGTCATTCAGTACGTGTAGGCGTGTTCACACATACTGCTCCACCATGTTGGTGAAATGCGGCCTCCTGCTAAGACGTTCTGTATCAGCTGGTAGTGCTGGTTGTTTTGGCGTGCTGACAAAGCTTTTCCACATTTCGGCCATGCTAACCCTGCCTTCTGAGCTGCTGGTGGTGCACCAACTGCGTTGGCGAACCTCTGCCTTCGCCTTGTGCTTCCACTGTGCCCCCGCTGTCAGGTTAGAATGCCACCAGCTGCGCGTCTACCTTGTACTCGCGCATCTTACGATCACGCTCCAGTGATGGAATTAAGAACGGTACGTTGTCCTTTTAACGGGGATCCAGCAGCATTGCTTCCCAGTAATCAACACAAGTTAGAATGTGGGCAACTTGGCGGTCATTGCGGAGACACTGCAGCATGTAATCGCTCATGTGTGCCAGGCTGCCCAGAGGCAACGAAAAGCTGTCCTTTATGGGAGGTATATCGTCTGTGTCCTCTGTATCCCCCCATCCACGCACCAGTGATGGCCATGAGCTGGTCTGGGTGCCACCCTGCTGTGAACATGGTTCCTCCTCCTCCATCTCCTCATCCTCCACCTCGTCATCCTCCAGAACTGTGCCCTGGCTGGACAATTGTGTACCTTGGGTTTGTGGGTGCAGGAACCCACCCTCAAAGCCACTTGGGAATGACTGGCTGGAAACCCTACAAAATGATCCCTCTTCCTCCTACTCTTCCTGTGCCACATCATATTCCATCATCGCCAGGAGCGTTTTTTCAAGGAGGCATAGAAGTGGGATAGTAATGCTGAGAACGGTGTTATCGGCACTGGCCATGTTGGTGGAGTACTCGAAACAGTGCAACAAGGAACACAGGTCTCGTATGGAGACCCAATCATTGGTGGTGAAGTGGTGCTGTTCTGCCGAGCGACTCACCTGTGCGTGCTGCAGCTGAAACTCCACTATCGCCTGCTGCTGCTCGCACAGTCTGGCTGGCATGTACAAGGTGGAGTTCCACCTTGTGGGCATGTCGCATATGAGGCGGTGAGCGGGAAGGCCAAAGTTACGCTGCAGTGCTGACAGGCGAGCAGCAGCAGGGTGAGAACGCTGAAAGCGCGCACAGATGGCCTGCACTTTATGCAGAAGCTCTGACATTTTGGGGTACGTTTTAAGGAATCTCTGCACCACCAAATTCTGCACATGCGCCAGGCAAGGGATGTGCGTCAAACCGGCTAGACCCAGAGCTGCTACGAGATTTCGCTCATTATCGCACATCACCAGGAGGGGTTTGAGGCTGACTGGCACAAACCACTCATCGGTCTGTTGTTTAAGGCCCGTCCACAGCTCCTGCGTGGTGTGGGGTTTGTCCCTCAAACAGATAAGTTTAAAAATGTCTGCTGTCGTTTACCCCTGGCTGTGCTGAAGTTGGTGGTGAAGGTGTTTGTTTAATAACTCAATATGGCAGCGGTATATAACCCAGGAATTTCAAACGTCCTTATGCTGCAAGGCCTGAAATATTGTGTATTTTGCCCCAAAAAGGGTGTTTTATTAATGAAAGAATATAAGCCGTGTATATACAGGGTGTATCTCACATGGCCTGACCCACTGTAGGCCTAAATTAAATATTTATTTGCCCAAAATGGCTGTATTTCAAATGCCTGAATCAAACCCCTCTATGTAAAGGGTGTATCTCACAGGGCCTGTACCACTGTATGACTGAATTAAATATTAGTGCACCAAATGGCGGTATTTCAAATCTCTGAATCTAACCCAAATGTATTAAGGGTGTATCTCACAATTTCATCTGCATCAAAGGCTGCCAACTAAATTTATTTTGCCCAAACGAGTGTTTGTTTAACCCCTTCAGGACGCAGGGCGTATCGGTACGCCCTATTTCCCAAGTCCTTAAGGACTCAGGGCGTACCGGTACGTCCTAACTTTAAATCGAGATTCCGGCGCCGCGGGGGTTAATCGCAACGGGATGCCGGCTGAAATCATTCAGCTGGCATCCCGTAACAACACAGGGGGGGGTCATTTGACCCCCCCGTATCGGCGATCGCAGAAAACCGCAGGTCAATCCAGACCTGCGGTTTTCAGCGTTTCCGGTCCATTCGGGTGTCCTGTGACCCGATGAACCGGAAAAACACTGCGATCGGTGGCGTGATTACACACCACTAATCGCAATGCGAAGATTTGCAGAGGCGGTGCTGGCCCTGGTGCTGAACACTGCTGTCCAGGGTGCTGATTGGTGCAGGGGAGAGAGGCGCGAGATTCAAACTTCCTGCGCTCCTCTCTCCCCTCCTCTTCCTGTTCTGCACGAGCACCCGGCAGAATCGTCCAGCACCAGCTCCTGTGTCCCCCTAATCGCCATCCATCACCCTCCTGCACCCATCGCCACCCAGGTAGGTTAGGGTCAGCGAGGGAGAGGCACTGTTAGGCAGGGAAAGAAGGGAAAGGTTAGGAAAAAAAAAAAGCACTTTTATTCCAAACTTTCTTTGATCCATCAGACCCCAGACCCCCCCCTGCCACTTGCCCCCCCCACCAGCTCCCCACCACCACCAGCCCTCCCAACCCCCACCAACCTCCCCCCTTCCTCCTCACCACCAGCCCCCTTACCACCACTTTTTTTTTCTGCATGCGCTGACTGGTCGGCACTTTTTAGCGTCCGTCCACTGTTAGCACATCGCCCGCCCCACCACCCCACCGCTGATCAGCGTTGTACCGCTGATCAGCAAGTTTGAATTTTTTTTTTTCCTAACACTCGCCCTTTTTTTTGCCTTTTTTTAGTACGCGAACACCCGTTGCCCCCACACACACATATAATAAAGTATTCCACACACGCACACCTACACGCACACACACCCATGGCCCGCCGGATGTTCTCGTCCGGGGAGCCATATGCCTAGATTGCCTCCGACTCTGAGAGCCCCAGTGAGGATGAGGATGACCCCACATTCCTTTCATCATCTGCCTACTCCTCAGGGGCCCCACATGCTAGGGATCCTGTGGCCCACCCTAGTACGAGCCGCCCACCAAATAAGTTCACCGGAGCCCCCTGCCGATGAACTTAGCTGGTGTCCCCCAGTGGACTTTGAGCCTGAGATTCCGGATTTTGCTGGCAATCCTGGAATCCAGATTCCCACAGTGGGGTTTACTGAAATTGACTATTTTAGTTTTTTTTTTCAGTAACCCACTGGTGAATCTGATGGTGGAGCAGACGAATCTGTACGCCCAACAGTTCGTCGCTCAAAACCCAGGCTCAGTTTTGGCTAGACCCGGTGGTTGGACGCCGGTCAGTGCAGCCAAGATGAGGACATTTTGGGGCCTCGTGCTGCATATGGGTCTAGTCCAAAAACCCAGTGTCAGGCAATACTGGAGTGGGGACATCCTATACCAGACCCCACTGTACAGTATGGTCATGACACGTCCCCAGTTTGAGGCCATCCGGAAATGTCTGCATTATTCCAATAATGCAGCATGTCCACCCTGAGATGATACTGCCTATGACCGGCTGTATAAGATACGGCCGGTCATCGATCACTTTAGGGCCAAATTCATGGAGGCCTACGTACCTGGAAGGGAGGTTGCGGTTGTTGAGTCTCTCGTTGCGTTCAAGGGGAGACTCAGTTTCCGCCAATATATTCCCACAAAGCGGGCGAGGTATGGCGTGAAGCTATACAAAATTTGTGAGAGTACCTCAGGGTACACTTACAAATTTCGCGTGTACGAGGGGCGAGATTCCCGTATTCAACCCCCAGAATGCCCCCCACTCTGGGTGTTAGCGGGAAACTCGTGTGGGACCTTATGTACCCACTGCTGGATAACGGTTACCACTTGTACGTGGATAACTTTTATACCAGCATTCCCTTGTTCAGGTCCCTTGCCGCCAGATCCACGTTCGCTTGTGGGACCGTGCGGAAAAATCAATGCGGCCTCCCTGCCTACCCCCTCTAGGTACCTATTCCCAGGGGTGAGACCCGTGCACTTACCAGTGGAAACCTGTTGCTGGTCAGGTATAAGGACAAGAGGGATGTCCTTATGCTGTCCACAAGCCACGGTAACAGCACCACCCCAGTCTCTGTGCGAGGTACCACGGCAACGGTCCTCAAGCCCGATTGTATCGTCAACTACAATCGGTTTATGGGAGGAGTTGATCTCTCTGATCAAGTCCTCAAGCCATATAACGCCATGCGCAAAACCCGGGCATGGTACAAAAAAGTTGCGGTCTACTTGGTACAGGTTGCCATGTACAACTCTTTTGTACTATCCCGAAGAGCTGACAGCACAGGGACATTCCTCCAGTTCTATGAGGCAGTCCTCAAGGCCCTGATCTTTTCGGACCGGGAAAGAGCAGGCCGGAGTACCTCGGGAACTGGAGGCGCCCGGATCGTCCCTGACCAACACTTTCCAGGTGTGGTCCCCCATACTGGAAAGAAGGGACGAACCCAAAAAAAAGTGCAGAGTGTGTCGCAGGAGGGGGATACAGAAGGACACAACCACTCAGTGCGACACGTGCCCCGATCATCCGGGCCTCTGCATTATCGATTGCTTCAGGGAGTATCACACTTCCATGGAGTACTAAATTTTTATAATCCCCAATAGTCCACTAGAGAACATAAAACACTATGGCTCTCAGACTTCGGAGACACAGAAACAATTTTTTTCCCCCAAAAAAATATTAGTTTTAGTGCAGGCATCCTCAAACTGCGGCCCTCCAGATGCTGTAAAACTATAACTCCCAGCATGCCCAGACAACCTACAGCCATCAGCAAGGCATGGTAGGGAATTGTAGTTTTACAACATCTGGAGGGCCGCAGTTTTAGGATGCCTGCTTAGTGTCTCCAAAGTCTGAGAGCCATACATATTGGGCATCGTCGCAGTGCATAAAAGTCTTCGCTATAAAAATAACTTTTGACCAAATGCCTCGGATTAACGGTGTTAAAAATATAAAATAAAAACTGTGCCAAAACACCCATTTTTGGGCAAAATTTCCATTTGAATCCTTTTTGCCGGTAATAAAGCAAGGGTTAACAGCCAAACAAAACTCAATATTTATTGCCCCGATTCTGTAGTTTGCAGAAACACCCCATATGTGGTTGTAAATGGCTATATAGCCGCATGGCAGGGCATAAAACGAAGGGAATGCCATACGGTTTCTGGAATGCAGATTTTGATGGACAGTTTTTTTTTGGACACCATGTCCCATTAGAAGCCCCCCCTGATGTAGCCTAGACTAGAAACTCCAAAAAAGTGACCCCATCTAAGAAACTACACCCCTCAAGGTATTAAAAAAAGTTACTTTACAAACTATGTTAACCGTTTAGGTGTTCCACAAAACTAAATAGCGAATGTAGAAACAATTTTAGAATTACATTTTTTTGTTACATTGCCTCAAAAAAGAGTAATATAGAGCAACCAAAAATCATATTTACCCCTAAAATAGTCCCAAAACAACAACCACCTTATCCCGTAGTTTCCTAGATGGGGTCACTTTTATGGAGTTTCTACTCTAGGGGTGCATCAGGGGGCTTGAAAGGGTACATGGTGTAAATAAACCAGTCCAGCAAAATCTGCCTTCCAAAAACCATATGACGTTCCTCTTCTTCTATGTCCTGCCGTTTAGCCAAATAGTAGTTTACAACCACATATGGGGTGTTTCTGCAAACTACAGAATCAGGGCAACCCATTTTGAGTTTTGTTTGGCTGTTAACCCATTTTTTCCATTAATAAAGTAAGGGTTAAAATTGAAAATCTTCCAAAAAATAGAAATTTCAAAATTGTTTCTCCATCTGCCATTAACTCTTGTGGAACACCTAAAGGGTTAACAAAGTTTATAAACCCAGTTTTGAATACCTTGAGGGGTGTACTTTCTTAGATGGAGTCACTTTTTTGAAATGTCTTTTCTAGGGGTGCAACGGGGGGCTTCAAATGGGACATGGTAGAAACAAAACCAGTCCTGAAAATGTGTTTTGTTTGGCAGTTAACCCTTGTTTTACTCCTGGAAAAAATAGATTATATTGGAAAATTTTCCAAAAAATAGAGATTTTGAAATTGTTTCTCCATCTGCCATTAACTCTTGTGGAAGACCTAAAGGGTTAATAAAGTTTGAAAAAACAGTTTTGAATACCTTGAGGGGTGTAGTTTCTAGAATGGGGTTATTTTGGGGAGGTTTCTATTATCTAAGCCTCACAATATGACTTCAAACCTGAACTGGTCCATAAAAAGGGATTTTCAAAATTAGCTTCTAAACTTCTAAGCTTCTAAACTTCTAAGCCTTGTAACATCCCCAAAAAATAAAAAATCATTCCCAAAATGCTACAAACATGAAGTAGACATATGGGGAATGTAAAGTCATCACAATTTTTGGGGGTATTACTATGTATTACAGAAGTATAGAAACTGAAACTTTGAAATTTGCTAATTTTTCTAAATTTTTGGTAAAAATTGTATTTTTTTATGCAAAAGAATTAATTTTTTTGACTCAATTTTAGCAGTGTCATGAAGTAAAATATGTGACGAAAAAACAATCTCAGAACGGCCTGGGTAAGTCAAAGCGTTTTAAAGTTATGAGCACTTAAAGTGACACTGGTCAGATTTGCAAAAAATGGCCAAGTCCTTAAGGTGAAATAGGGCTGAGTCCTTAAGGGGTTAACAACTGAAATTCATAGCAGTATAAAAGCCTGTAATTTCACACGAGTTGATGCTGCAAGGCCTGAAAATAGTGTGTTTTTAAAACCCCAGAGAATGATGGGTGTATTTCTAGCTCAAATTGCACACTGACTAATCCAGATGTTGTATATATTGCCAAAAAAGAGTTTTTTTGGTCACAGAATATGAAAGCCTTTCAAAAAGCGCCAAGAAAGCGCCGAACACCAAACCCGAACTTTTACTGAAATGTTCGGGTCCGGGGTCCAAAAATCCTAAAGTTCGGTACGAACCCAAACTTTACAGTTCGGATTCGCTCAACCCTAGTAAAGAGGGTTACTTTCGGAGTTTATATGGCCATACCGTCAGAAACAGATAAGAAGGCTTTTGTGTTCTGGGCTTGCTAATAGACGCTAGACAGTATTCAATTTTGCACAGAAGCGCCATTTTTCCCTCAAAAAAATCTTTCCATAAACTGACACCTTTGTTGGACACACACAAAAATGCACCCTTACCTGTTGATTTGCACCCATACCTGTTCATGTGCATGGATCCACACCTGACTGAAGAATGAAGGATCATGGCTGCTGCCAGAAAGGAAAACAGCAAGGTTCAATTGTGATGTCATCATCCATGGATGCTGAAGGGTTCCATTGTGACACGCCCAGTGTTCTATCTATTGAAATTTTCATGCAGGCTGCCATATTGATTTTCTGGAGGCAGCCATTTTGTTTTGCAGTTGAACAGAGCTGTCATTTCAATGGATAAGAAATGCTGGGAAGAGTTAGGATTGCAGCCACAGAAGTCAGCATGGACGAATTCTAGACACTGAGTGTGGCACACTGAGCATGAGTGCTTGGCCTGTGTTCTGGGGACTCGGAGCTCCCCCTAATTCAAACAAATAACTGTCCCTTCTCTCCCTCTCCATCTTCCCCCACATCCTAAACCAGACCACCGCCATAAACTTCTTAGTCCCTGACCCAGAGGTGACAACAATCACTGGCCTCCACGACACTTTATATAAACATGCCTGTATAGTGGACAGCTTCAAAGGGGTTTATTACTTTATGATAGGGGCACTTTTCCAGAGAGTGGGGGGCAAGCTGCTCTCCACACCTCCCTGTCATTGGGAAATTCCAAAAATCTTACACCGGTCAAAACTCGAAAATGCAGCTCAATAGAGATTATTGATGTACGCCATTTTAACGGTCAGGAGGCGACGATGCCACAACACATACCAAAAACCGCCCACTTATGATAAATTCTGGCTCAGAAAATCTGTTCTTCGGATTGGGTTCACGTGGTCACCCCATGTTTGGTACCCCCGTGACCCCAATACTGAGAGCTGAAAAATGAGCCCACAATTATCGGACGGGCATTTTCCTGTGTAGAGTTATCGGCAGAAATCCATTTTAGACCAGATTTCAGTGTGACTGACCAGTCATAAAAGTCACAGACAACCCATATGTCACACCCTAAAGGGGGGTTTACAGACTGCCTGGACTAATTCTTATAAATTGGACAGAGCAGATTGTACTGGGTTCCCCATTTGGAGGCCAGTCTGATTGAAAGAGGATCTGCGTCTTTCTGTCTTACCTCAGGACCTGATAGCTGCAAGTCTCTGTGTGAGTAAAGTAGGCGTCAGTTTTCTTTCATCCATTTTAAAAACTGTTCTGTGTATATTTGTATGCTTCTGTTTTTTACAACTTTCAATTTTTATTAAAATCAATTATTTAACCTAACACGGGCAATATTTTTTAAGGCAATTAGAGTTCCTAATTTTCAGCTACCTGTTTGCTTTAAAATGCAAATCTCAGAAGTTTATTAGTTGTTAGAAGGAACCGGCAACAATTTCCTCTCCCGTGCAATCTAGTAGATTGTAGGAAGCAGGGTGATCAAAGTCTCTAGTGTGTGTAGTGTGAGTACTTGTCTCGACTGACTCCTGGTACCTGATTCCGGTCTGAGGTACAGGCAAAATCCTGACAGATTGGTGGCAGCAAGTGGGATTTGAATTTAAAGCATTAGTACCAGGTTTAAGCAATTAAACCTTCCACTAACAGCTGGCAGTATGATGCCAGTGTACAGGTGAGCTGACCATGCTGAGGTTACTTATTTTGGTTTTGAAGCAGATCATATACATACAGGACAGTTTCCCCTACCCCCCCCCCCCCCTCTTGTTTTCTTTTCTATATTTTATTTGGGAGTAGAGTTGAGCGAACACCTGGATGTTCGGGTTCGAGAAGTTCGGCCGAACATCCCGGAAATGTTCGGGTTCGGGATCCGAACCCGATCCGAACTTCGTCCCGAACCCGAACCCCATTGAAGTCAATGGGGACCCGAACTTTTCGGCACTAAAACGGCTGTAAAACAGCCCAGGAAAGGGCTAGAGGGCTGCAAAAGGCAGCAACATGTAGGTAAATCCCCTGCAAACAAATGTGGATAGGGAAATGAATTAAAATAAAAATTAAATAAATAAAAATTAACCAAAATCAATTGGAGAGAGGTTCCATAGCAGAGAATCTGGCTTCCCATCACCCACCACTGGAACAGTCCATTCTCAGATATTTAGGCCCCGGCACCCAGGCAGAGGAGAGAGGTCCCGTAACAGACAATCTGGCTTCATGTCAGCAGAGAATCAGTCTGCATGTCATAGCAGAGAATGAGGCTTCACGTCACCCACCACTGCAACAGTCCATTGGCATATATTTAGGCCTAGCACACAGGCAGAGCAGAGAGGTCCCGTAACAGACAATCTGGCTTCATGTCAGCAGAGAATCAGTCTGCATGTCATAGCAGAGAATGAGGCTTCACGTCACCCACCACTGCAACAGTCCATTGGCATATATTTAGGCCTAGCACACAGGCAGAGCAGAGAGGTCCCGTAACAGACAATCTGGCTTCATGTCAGCAGAGAATCAGTCTGCATGTCATAGCAGAGAATGAGGCTTCACGTCACCCACCACTGCAACAGTCCATTTTCATAAATTTAGGCCCAGCACCCAGGCAGAGGAGAGAGGTCCCGTAACAGAGGATCTGGCTTCATGTCAGCAGAGAATCAGTCTGCATGTCATAGCAGAGAATCAGGCTTCACGTCAGCCACCACTGCAACAGTCCATTGTCATAAATTTAGGCCCAGCACCCAGGCAGAGGAGAGAGGTCCCGTAACAGACAATCTGGCTTCATGTCAGCAGAGAATTAGTCTGCATGTCATAGCAGAGAATGAGGCTTCACGTCAGCCACCACTGCAACAGTCCATTGGCATATATTTAGGCCTAGCACCCAGGCAGAGGAGAGAGGTCCCGTAACAGAGGATCTGGCTTCATGTCAGCAGAGAATCAGTCTGCATGTCATAGCAGAGAATCAGGCTTCACGTCAGCCACCACTGCAACAGTCCATTGTCATAAATTTAGGCCCAGCACCCAGGCAGAGGAGAGAGGTCCCGTAACAGACAATCTGGCTTCATGTCAGCAGAGAATTAGTCTGCATGTCATAGCAGAGAATGAGGCTTCACGTCAGCCACCACTGCAACAGTCCATTGGCATATATTTAGGCCTAGCACACAGGCAGAGGAGAGGTTCATTCAACTTTGGGTAGCCTCGCAATATAATGGTAAAATGAAAATAAAAATAGGATTGAATGAGGAAGTGCCCTGGAGTCCAATAATATATGGTTATGGGGAGGTAGTTAATGTCTAATCTGGACAAGGGACGGACAGGTCCTGTGGGATCCATGCCTGGTTCATTTTTATGAACGTCAGCTTGTCCACATTGGCTGTAGACAGGCGGCTGCGTTTGTCTGTAATGACGCCCCCTGCCGTGCTGAATACACGTTCAGACAAAACGCTGGCTGCCGGGCAGGCCAGCACCTCCAAGGCATAAAAGGCTAGCTCTGGCCACGTGGACAATTTAGAGACCCAGAAGTTGAATGGGGCCGAACCATCAGTCAGTACGTGGAGGGGTGTGCACACGTACTGTTCCACCATGTTAGTGAAATGTTGCCTCCTGCTAACACGTTGCGTATCAGGTGGTGGTGCAGTTAGCTGTGGCGTGTTGACAAAAGTTTTCCACATCTCTGCCATGCTAACCCTGCCCTCAGAGGAGCTGGCCGTGACACAGCTGCCTTGGCGACCTCTTGCTCCTCCTCTGCCTTGGCCTTGGGCTTCCACTTGTTCCCCTGTGACATTTGGGAATGCTCTCAGTAGCGCGTCTACCAACGTGCGCTTGTACTCGCGCATCTTCCTATCACGCTCCAGTGCAGGAAGTAAGGTGGGCACATTGTCTTTGTAGCGTGGATCCAGCAGGGTGGCAACCCAGTAGTCCGCACAGGTTAAAATGTGGGCAACTCTGCTGTCGTTGCGCAGGCACTGCAGCATGTAGTCGCTCATGTGTGCCAGGCTGCCCAGGGGTAAGGACAAGCTGTCCTCTGTGGGAGGCGTATCGTCATCGTCCTGCCTTTCCCCCCAGCCACGCACCAGTGATGGACCCGAGCTGCGTTGGGTGCCACCCCGCTGTGACCATGCTTCATCCTCATCCTCCTCCACCTCCTCCTCATCCTCGTCCTCCTCGTCCTCCAGTAGTGGGCCCTGGCTGGCCACATTTGTACCTGGCCTCTGCTGTTGCCAAAAACCTCCCTCTGAGTCACTTCGAAGAGACTGGCCTGAAAGTGCTAAAAATGACCCCTCTTCCTCCTCCTCCTCCTCCTCCTCCTGGGCCACCTCCTCTTCCATCATCGCCCTAAGTGTTTTCTCAAGGAGACATAGAAGTGGTATTGTAACGCTGATAACGGCGTCATCGCCACTGGCCATGTTGGTGGAGTACTCGAAACAGCGCAACAGGGCACACAGGTCTCGCATGGAGGCCCAGTCATTGGTGGTGAAGTGGTGCTGTTCTGTAGTGCGACTGACCCGTGCGTGCTGCAGCTGAAACTCCACTATGGCCTGCTGCTGCTCGCACAGTCTGTCCAGCATGTGCAAGGTGGAGTTCCACCTGGTGGGCACGTCGCATATGAGGCGGTGAGCGGGAAGGCCGAAGTTACGCTGTAGCGCAGACAGGCGAGCAGCAGCAGGATGTGAACGCCGGAAGCGCGAACAGACGGCCCGCACTTTATGCAGCAGCTCTGACATGTCGGGGTAGTTGTGAATGAACTTCTGCACCACCAAATTCAGCACATGCGCCAAGCAAGGGATGTGCGTCAAATTGGCTAGTCCCAGAGCTGCAACGAGATTTCGCCCATTATCACACACCACCAGGCCGGGCTTGAGGCTCACCGGCAGCAACCACTCGTCGGTCTGTTGTTCAATACCCCGCCACAACTCCTGTGCGGTGTGGGGCCTGTCCCCCAAACATATGAGTTTCAGAATGGCCTGCTGACGTTTACCCCGGGCTGTGCTGAAGTTGGTGGTGAAGGTGTGTGGCTGACTGGATGAGCAGGTGGAAGAAGAGGAGGAGGAAGCCGAGAAGGAGGAGGTGGCAACAGGAGGCAAAGAATGTTGCCCTGCGATCCTTGGCGGCGGAAGGACGTGCGCCAAACAGCTCTCCGCCTGGGGCCCAGCTGCCACTACATTTACCCAGTGTGCAGTTAGGGAGATATAGCGTCCCTGGCCGTGCTTACTGGTCCACGTATCTGTGGTTAGGTGGACCTTGCTACAGATGGCGTTGCGCAGTGCACACTTGATTTTATCGGATACTTGGTTGTGCAGGGAAGGCACGGCTCTCTTGGAGAAGTAGTGCCGGCTGGGAACAACATACTGTGGGACAGCAAGCGACATGAGCTGTTTGAAGCTGTCTGTGTCCACCAGCCTAAATGACAGCATTTCATAGGCCAGTAGTTTAGAAATGCTGGCATTCAGGGCCAGGGATCGAGGGTGGCTAGGTGGGAATTTACGCTTTCTATCAAATGTTTGTGAGATGGAGAGCTGAACGCTGGCGTGTGACATGGTTGAGACGCTTGGTGACGGAGGTGGTGGTGGTGGTGTTGGTGGTACATCCCCTGTTTGCTGGGCGGCAGGTGCCAACGTTCCTCCAGAGGCGGAGGAAGAGGCCGAGGCGGCAGCAGCAGAATAGGCCGAGGCGGCAGCAGCAGAAGAGGTAGCAGGGGGAGCCTGAGTGACTTCCTTGGTTTTAAGGTGTTTACTCCACTGCAGTTCATGCTTTGCATGCAGGTGCCTGGTCATGCAGGTTGTGCTCAGGTTCAGAACGTTAATGCCTCGCTTCAGGCTCTGATGGCACAGCGTGCAAACCACTCGGGTCTTGTCGTCAGCACATTGTTTGAAGAAGTGCCATGCCAGGGAACTCCTTGAAGCTGCCTTTGGGGTGCTCGGTCCCAGATGGCGGCGATCAGTAGCAGGCGGAGTCTCTTGGCGGCGGGTGTTCTGCTTTTGCCCACTGCTCCCTCTTTTGCTACGCTGTTGGCTCGGTCTCACCACTGCCTCTTCCTCCGAACTGTGAAAGTCAGTGGCACGACCTTCATTCCATGTGGGGTCTAGGACCTCATCGTCCCCTGCATCGTCTTCCACCCAGTCTTGATCCCTGACCTCCTGTTCAGTCTGCACACTGCAGAAAGACGCAGCAGTTGGCACCTGTGTTTCGTCATCATCAGAGACATGCTGAGGTGGTATTCCCATGTCCTCATCATCAGGAAACATAAGTGGTTGTGCGTCAGTGCATTCTATGTCTTTCACCGCTGGGGAAGGGCTAGGTGGATGCCCTTGGGAAACCCTGCCAGCGGAGTCTTCAAACAGCATAAGAGACTGCTGCATAACTTGAGGCTGAGACAGTTTCCCTGGTATGCATGGGGGTGATGTGACAGACTGATGGGGTTGGTTTTCAGGCGCCATCTGTGCGCTTTCTGCAGAAGACTGGGTGGGAGATAATGTGAACGTGCTGGATCCACTGTCGGCCACCCAATTGACTAATGCCTGTACCTGCTCAGGCCTTACCATCCTTAGAACGGCATTGGGCCCCACCATATATCGCTGTAAATTCTGGCGGCTACTGGGACCTGAGGTAGTTGGTACACTAGGACGTGTGGATGTGGCAGAACGGCCACGTCCTCTCCCAGCACCAGAGGGTCCACTAACACCACCACGACCATGTCCACGTCCGCGTCCCTTACTAGATGTTTTTCTCATTGTTATGGTTCACCACAACAACAAATATATTATTTGGCCCAATGTATTGTATTCAAATTCAGCGGAATATAAATTTGAGGCCTAGTATTTAGGCGCTGGGTGACCGGTATGGATTTAGTGACAGAATTAGACTTGGAAATGCACAGAAGCGTGTGTGTGAAGTTATTCTGAATGACCCTATGTGCACCTTGAATATTATATACCCTTTTAGGGATAGATTTCAAATAGCTCTGATATAGCAGGAACCACTAAATTATGAAATTGCTAAATTGGGAATTGTACTTCAACCCAGAACAAAAAATGTGCTTTGACGGACACTAAATAACTTTCCCAGCTACAACAGGACAGCGGTAACGAGAGATTTAGCGGGATATAAATTTGAGGCCTAGTATTTAGGCGCTGGGTGACCGGTATGGATTTAGTGACAGAATTAGACTTGGAAATGCACAGAAGCGTGTGTGTGAAGTTATTCTGAATGACCCTATGTGCACCTTGAATATTATATACCCTTTTAGGGATAGATTTCAAATAGCTCTGATATAGCAGTAACCACTAAATTATGAAATTGCTAAATTGGGAATTGTACTTCAACCCAGAACAAAAAATGTGCTTTGACGGACACTAAATAACTTTCCCAGCTACAACAGGACAGCGGTAACGAGAGATTTAGCGGGATATAAATTTGAGGCCTAGTATTTAGGCGCTGGGTGACCGGTATGGATTTAGTGACAGAATTAGACTTGGAAATGCACAGAAGTGTGTGTGTGAAGTTATTCTGAATGACCCTATGTGCACCTTGAATATTATATACCCTTTTAGGGATAGATTTCAAATAGCTCTGATATAGCAGGAACCACTAAATTATGAAATTGCTAAATTGGGAATTGTACTTCAACCCAGAACAAAAAATGTGCTTTGACGGACACTAAATAACTTTCCCAGCTACAACAGGACAGCGGTAACGAGAGATTTAGCGGGATATAAATTTGAGGCCTAGTATTTAGGCGCTGGGTGACCGGTATGGATTTAGTGACAGAATTAGACTTGGAAATGCACAGAAGCGTGTGTGTGAAGTTATTCTGAATGACCCTATGTGCACCTTGAATATTATATACCCTTTTAGGGATAGATTTCAAATAGCTCTGATATAGCAGGAACCACTAAATTATGAAATTGCTAAATTGGGAATTGTACTTCAACCCAGAACAAAAAATGTGCTTTGACGGACACTAAATAACTTTCCCAGCTACAACAGGACAGCGGTAACGAGAGATTTAGCGGGATATAAATTTGAGGCCTAGTATTTAGGCGCTGGGTGACCGGTATGGATTTAGTGACAGAATTAGACTTGGAAATGCACAGTAGCGTGTGTGTGAAGTTATTCTGAATGACCCTATGTGCACCTTGAATATTATATACCCTTTTAGGGATAGATTTCAAATAGCTCTGATATAGCAGGAACCACTAAATTATGAAATTGCTAAATTGGGAATTGTACTTCAACCCAGAACAAAAAATGTGCTTTGACGGACACTAAATAACTTTCCCAGCTACAACAGGACAGCGGTAACGAGAGATTTAGCGGGATATAAATTTGAGGCCTAGTATTTAGGCGCTGGGTGACCGGTATGGATTTAGTGACAGAATTAGACTTGGAAATGCACAGAAGCGTGTGTGTGAAGTTATTCTGAATGACCCTATGTGCACCTTGAATATTATATACCCTTTTAGGGATAGATTTCAAATAGCTCTGATATAGCAGGAACCACTAAATTATGAAATTGCTAAATTGGGAATTGTACTTCAACCCAGAACAAAAAATGTGCTTTGACGGACACTAAATAACTTTCCCAGCCACAACAGGACAGCGGTAACGAGAGATTTAGCGGGATATAAATTTGAGGCCTAGTATTTAGGCACTGGGTGACCGGTATGGATTTAGTGACAGAATTAGACTTGGAAATGCACAGAAGCGTGTGTGTGAAGTTATTCTGAATGACCCTATGTGCACCTTGAATATTATATACCCTTTTAGGGATAGATTTCAAATAGCTCTGATATAGCAGGAACCACTAAATTATGAAATTGCTAAATTGGGAATTGTACTTCAACCCAGAACAAAAAATGTGCTTTGACGGACACTAAATAACTTTCCCAGCTACAACAGGACAGCGGTAACGAGAGATTTAGCGGGATATAAATTTGAGGCCTAGTATTTAGGCGCTGGGTGACCGGTATGGATTTAGTGACAGAATTAGACTTGGAAATGCACAGAAGCGTGTGTGTGAAGTTATTCTGAATGACCCTATGTGCACCTTGAATATTATATACCCTTTTAGGGATAGATTTCAAATAGCTCTGATATAGCAGGAACCACTAAATTATGAAATTGCTAAATTGGGAATTGTACTTCAACCCAGAACAAAAAATGTGCTTTGACGGACACTAAATAACTTTCCCAGCTACAACAGGACAGCGGTAACGAGAGATTTAGAGGGATATAAATTTGAGGCCTAGTATTTAGGCGCTGGGTGACCGGTATGGATTTAGTGACAGAATTAGACTTGGAAATGCACAGTAGCGTGTGTGTGAAGTTATTCTGAATGACCCTATGTGCACCTTGAATATTATATACCCTTTTAGGGATAGATTTCAAATAGCTCTGATATAGCAGGAACCACTAAATTATGAAATTGCTAAATTGGGAATTGTACTTCAACCCAGAACAAAAAATGTGCTTTGACGGACACTAAATAACTTTCCCAGCTACAACAGGACAGCGGTAACGAGAGATTTAGCGGGATATAAATTTGAGGCCTAGTATTTAGGCGCTGGGTGACCGGTATGGATTTAGTGACAGAATTAGACTTGGAAATGCACAGAAGCGTGTGTGTGAAGTTATTCTGAATGACCCTATGTGCACCTTGAATATTATATACCCTTTTAGGGATAGATTTCAAATAGCTCTGATATAGCAGGAACCACTAAATTATGAAATTGCTAAATTGGGAATTGTACTTCAACCCAGAACAAAAAATGTGCTTTGACGGACACTAAATAACTTTCCCAGCCACAACAGGACAGCGGTAACGAGAGATTTAGCGGGATATAAATTTGAGGCCTAGTATTTAGGCGCTGGGTGACCGGTATGGATTTAGTGACAGAATTAGACTGGGATATGGCCAAAAAATAACCACACTATTGCTGGTTAAATGCACTTGGTGACGGGCGCAGCTTGCCCCTGATGTAGTATATGGCCAAAAAATGAACAGACTATTGCTGGTTAAATGCACTTGGTGTCACAGCTTGACCAACCACACTACTGAGGGTTAAATGCACTTGGTGACGGGCGCAGCTTGCCCCTGATGTAGTATATGGCCAAAAAATGAACAGACTATTGCTGGTTAAATGCACTTGGTGTGACAGCTTCACCCTGATGTAGGCTTTAGCCAAAAAACAACCACACCATTGAGGGTTAAATGCACTTGGTGACAGGCGCAGCTTGCCCCTGATTTAGTATATGGCCAAAAAATGAACAGACTATTGCTGGTTAAATGCACTTGGTGTGACAGCTTCACCCTGATGTAGGCTTTAGCCAAAAAACAACCACACCATTGAGGGTTAAATGCACTTGGTCGCAGCTTGGATGCACTTGGTCGCAGCACCGCACAAGACACAAAATGGCCGCCGATCACCCCATAAAAAAGTGACTGACAAACGGTCTGGGCAGCCTAAAAACAGTGAGTGAGCATTTGAGTATCAGCAGCTCAATGATGCACAGCTGCAGATCGATCGATTAAACAAGTGAAGTCCTTTGGAGGAGTTAATCTGCCTAATCTCGCCCTACTGTCGCATCCGCAACCTCTCCCTACGCTAATCAGAGCAGAGTGACGGGCGGCGCTATGTGACTCCAGCTTAAATAGAGGCTGGGTCACATGGTGCTCTGGCCAATCACAGCCATGCCAATAGTAGGCATGGCTGTGACGGCCTCTTGGGGCAAGTAGCATGACGCTTGTTGATTGGCTGCTTTGCAGCCTTTCAAAAAGCGCCAAGAAAGCGTCACAAAAGCGCCAAGAAAGCGACGAACACCGAACCCGAACCCGGACTTTTACGAAAATGTCCGGGTTCGGGTCCGTGTCACGGACACCCCAAAATTCGGTACGAACCCGAACTATACAGTTCGAGTTCGCTCATCCCTAATAAGGATAGATAGTTAGATAAATTGATAGGTAGACTTTAGATAGATGGGGTATATGGATGTATAGATACATCGATAGATAACACATAGCTGGATATAGAAAGATAGTTGGATAGCCCTATGCATGTACGTATACGTATCTCTGTGCTAACCATACACAGACTGTGTCCTGTTTTATATATGCGGGTCCTGTTGTAAAACACATGTTGCAACTATTAGCACATTCATTAGTTGATGTCTCTCTTATTTATTTATATATATATATATATATATATATATATTTATATATATTTTTTTTTGTAACTGCCGGACATTAGATTTCACCATCTGTAGTAAGCTGTCATGAGTCTCTCAAAAAGCGCAACATCCTGTTTTAACACTAACATTAATCTGAGAAGAATGTCTGGGAGGATGTTGCCCTCTGTAGTAAGAAGTTGGCAGAAGTGGTAAGACCTTAATGGACGAATACTCTTTATATCAAACAATATCAAGTGATATAAACTTAATATCAAGCAATATCAAGCGATATAAAATGAATATCAAGCGATATAAACTTTATATCAAACTATACTCTTTATATCAAACACTATCAAGCGATATAAACTTTATATCAAACAATATCAATCAATATAAAAGGGGCGGGTTTAGCTGTATAAAAGGGGGCGTGATACCTGTCACTTTTAGTTTGACGAAACATATACCCTCTTACTACTTAAACCTACCCACTGAAACACACACATACAGGGAAACTCACTGACAGACACTCACTCACTGGCAGACAAACACACACATATACTCACTGACAAACCTACACATACTCACTGACAAACACACAGACACTTACTGACCGACAGACATCCACACTCACTGACATACACACACAGACCCTCAATGACAGAAAAACATACATTTACTTACAGGAAGACATACATGCACTCATTTACTGACATAAATACACAGGCAGACACTCACTCAGTCAAACACTTAAACACTCACCTCCCTGGGGTCCAGTGTGGTGCAGCTCCTCAGTCCTCCAGCGCGCCGTTTAGTATGCCGGGGCCATAATTATGTCATATTCCGGCATAACAGAGGGCGCGCGAGGGAGGAGTGGGGAGCTGCTAGAACAGCCTCCCTTTCTGCCCGCCTCCTCTCCTCCGGTAATTTACTGGCAGAGCAGGCACTTGCCATCAGGGTAAGCAAATGCCTGCTCTGCCATAATTAAGAAGGACCTCTCGCCCTGTCGCCCAGGGCTGCAGCCCCAGTCAGGGGGAGCCCACCAGGGCGCCCCCAGCAGGCCGGCGCCCTAGGAAGGGCTTTTTCAGTATCGGGTGTTGCCTTTTGGGTTTCATGGCGCTCCGGCTACGTTCCAGCGTCTGATGGATGTTGTCCTCAAGCCCCATCACCAGTATACCTCTGCGTATCTGGATGATATAGTTGTGTTCAGCCCGGACTGGGAGGGTCATTTGTCAAAACTTCAGGCAGTGATAGATTCTCTCAGGAACGCGGGGTTGACCACCAACCCAAAAAAACCTTGGCGGGGCTAGAGGAAACTCGCTATTTGGGGTATGTGATTGGACGCAGAGTCATTAGGCCCCAAGTGAGTAAAGTTGAAGCAATCCGGATTTGGCTAGGCCTTGTACGTCCAAGCAAGTACGGTCATTTTTGGGCCTGATTGGGTATTATATGAGGTTCATTCCCCATTTTGCCACCTTGGCAGCCCTGTTAACTCGACTATTGAAGGGTAGAAAGTCGGTGATGGTTCGCTGGGGGAGCAGGAGGAGGAGGCATTCTCCCGTTTGAAGTGGGTTCCCGGTTCTGGTGACGCTCGATTTCAAGCGTGAGTTTTTAGTTCAAACAGATGCCTTGGGAGTAGGACTAGGGGATGTGCTTTTCCAGCTCAATGGGGAAGAACACTTTGTGGTTTTCCTAAACCGCAAGCTTACCCCAGCAGTAACCCGGTATAGCATAGTGGAGAGAGAGTGCCTCACCATCAAGTGGGCACTCAAGTATCTCAGATATTACCTCTTAGGGAGAAAGTTCCGTCTGGTGACCAAACACTCCCCTCTCCAGTGGATGAGTCAGGCAAAGGAGGGGAGCGTTCGGGTCACCAGGTGGTTCTTGTCCCTCCAGAACTTTAAGTTCACTGTTGAGCACAGGGCCGGCCGCTTACAGGGGAACGCAGATAACCTGTCCCGGGTACACTGCTGTGCATGTGTTCAGCCCCTCAGGCTTGAACAGTATGTTAAAGCCCTCAGGGTTGAACAAAGGGGGGGATATGTAGGAGAGTCCCCGGGATAATAATGGACGGAAGATACGTGCCACCAGAGGTCCTGGCCTAGGTGGAGTAAGAACCAGATCATTGCGGTTACAGCGGCGAATGCTGCTGGCGCAGCGTGTCTGGGCTGGTTCTTACTGGGAACAGGTAAAGAGCAGGGTCGGTGCCTGTTCCCCATGGCCAGCCCAGGTTTTTGGTGGAGCTGGGCCATGGAAGAATCCAGCCTGCTGAAGCAGGATGTGGTGTGTCTTGCTGGGCTGGAGATTTTGACAGACAGAGGCAGTGCTGGTCAAGGAGAGACAGGCTGCAGCACAAACTGAAGGATAGCCCTGGGACCTGTGGTGCTACTAGCTGAAGGGGCTCTGACCTGAGGGAGACAAAGGCAGGTAGCCTAGAAGCCTGCAGGATCGGTGTGGTCTGTCCAGAAACAAGGTGACTCAAACCTGCTGTTTATTTGCTATGGAAGGACTTTTTGTTCTATGCACTATGTGGATATGTACCCGTGTGGTCTGCACATTGCCTGTATGCCTTTGGTGTGAATAAAGTCCGGGTGTATCACAAAAACTGTCTGTGATTGCCTCAATACTGCCGCCACTACCATAGCCTACCACGAGCACATCACAACAATAGCTGCAATGAAATTCTAGGTTAGAACCTGCTTTTAGATTCCTGGAGCAGGTAGAGCAATTGCAGAGGTGCTATGTACAATCATAAATAGCACAGAACTTTGATTGGACAACAGGCGCATTCTCATTCTGCCAGCTACAAAAATCCATAAAAGGTATGGTATCTCATTATACTTGGTGATCTGCACCTGCATTGCAGTGGCCAAAAAGCAAAAAACAGAAAAGGCATAGTTCTGTCGGTGGCCGCTTCCTTCCCCCAAGTTGCGACAGAGGATAAAGAGGGGTACTCTTGGAGTTTATATGGCCATACCGTCAGAAACAGTTAAGAAGGCTTTTGTGTTCTGGGCCTGCTAATAGACGCTGGACAGTATTCCATTTTGCACAGAAGCGCCATTTTTTCCTCAAACAAATCTTTCCATAAACTGACACCTTTGTTTGACACACACAAGATCGCACCCTTACCTCTTGATTGGCACCCATACCTGTTGATGTGCATGGATTCACACCTGACTGAAGAATGAAGGATCATGGCTGCTGCCAGGAAGGAAAACAGCAAGGGTCCATTGTGATGTCATCATCCATGGATGCTGAAGGGTTCCATTGTGACACGCTCAGTGTTCCATCTATTTAAATTTTCATGAAGGCTGCCATATTGATTTTCTGGAGGCAGCCATTTTGTTTTGCAGTTAAACAGAGCTGTCATTTCAATGGATAAGAAATGCTGGAAAGGGTTAGGATTGCAGTCACAGAAGTCAGCATGGATGTAGTCTAGTCTCTGAGCACTATTGTTTATAGCTACAATGAAATTCTGGGTTAGACCCTGCTTTTGGATTCCTGGAGCAGGAAGAGCAACTGGAGAGGTGCTATGTAGGGTTGAGCAAACCCAAACTGTAAAGTTCGGGTTTGTACCGAACTTTAGGATTTTGGACCCCCGAAGCGAATCCGAAATGTTTCGTAAAAGTTCGGGTTCGGTGTTCGGCGCTTTCTTGGCGCTTTTTTTCAACAAGCGGTTAACTGTCTGACCTTAGAATCCATCACAGCCATGCCTACTAATGGCATGGCTGTGATTGGCTAGAGCAGGATGTGACCCATATATGTGATCTATATAAGCTTGAGTCACATAGCGCTGCACGTCACTCTGCTGTTACAAGTGTAGGGAGAGGATGCTGCTGGACTTGTGATCTCAGGGAGAGAATAGGAGAGGATCTAACTCAGTGATCTACAGATAAATAGTTGTGTGGGTGCAGGACACAATCGTTTTACCCTGCCCTGAGGCCATTGGCCCCAAAAAAAAAAAACTTTTATAATTCTGTTAGGTGGGTGGCAGCGGCGGCCATTTTATGTAAGCTCAGTGCACCAGCACTGCATCTGAGCTTTTGGGACATTGCAAATCACCATTTTTTTTGGGCAAACTACAACATCTGGATTATTCAGTGTGCAATTTAAGCTATTTTTTTGTGGTTTGAAAAACACACTATTCTTTTCAAAAAACAGTATTTTCCAGATCTGCAAGTGTTAAATTCAAGTTTAATATTTACAGCTTTCATATTGTGTTACCAAAAAAAGACTTTCTTAGCAATCTACAACATCTGGATTAGTCAGTGTGCAATCTAAGCTAGAAATACACCTATCATTTTCTAGGGATTGAAAAACACACTTTTTTGACAAAAAAACACAATTTTCAAGCCTTGCAGTGAAAATTACAGGCTTCCATACTGCTGTCAAATTCAGTTGTTAAACAAAAACTTATTTGGGCACAAAAAATTTAGTTGGCAGCCTTTGATGCAGATGTCATTGTGAGATACACCCTTAATACATTTGGGTTACATTCAGAGATTTTAAATACAGCCATTTGGTGCACCAATATTGAATTCAGGCCTACACTGGTTCAGGCCCTATGAGATACACCCTCTACATACAGCGGTTTGAATCAGGCATTTGAAATACAGCCATTTGAAGTACAGCCATTTTGGGCAAAGAAATATTTACTTCCGGCCTACACTGATTCAGACCGTGTGAGATAACCCCTCTACATACAGGGGTTTGAATAAGGCATTTGAAATACAGCCATTTTGGGCAATTTTTTTTTTTATTGAGGCCTAGTCTGGTTCAGGCCGTGTGAGATACACCCTTTACATACTGTTGTTCTATTCTACTATTAATTAAACACCCATTTAGGGCAAGATCCTAAATTCGAAAAATATGAGGAGAGTGTCAAATAAGGGACATGGCACAGGTCGTGGTGCTGATGGTGGAGCTCCTGTTGCAGGGAGAGGACGTGGTTGATATGTGCCAGCTACACGCACAAAAGAAACCCCTTCCTCAGGTGCGAGTAGGCGACAAAACCTGCAGCGGTATTTGGTCGGGCCTAATGCTGCTCTACGAATGGTGAGGCCTGAACAAGTACAGGTGATAGTAGATTGGGTTGCTGACAGTGGATCCAGTTCCTTCACATTGTCTCCCACCCAGTCTCCTGCTGAAAGATCACAGTTGGCACCTGCAGCCGATGTCCATCAGTCTTTCACCTCACCCCCTTGAAAATCAGCCCAACACTCTAAACCCCAAGTCATGCAGCAGTCTCTTCTGCTTTTTGATGACACTGTTAGCAGGGATTCCTAGGGCCATCCACCTAGCCTAGCCCTGCCCCAGAAGTGGTAGAGATTGAGTGCACCGATGCCCAACCACTTATCTTCCAAGATGAGTACATGGGAGGACCGTCGCAGCACGTCTCGAGTGATGACAAAACACAGGTGCCAACTGCTGGGGCTTTCGAAAGTGTGCAGACCAACAAGGAAGGCAGGGGTGAACACTAGGTGGAAGATGATGTGGAGGACGATGAGGTCCTTGACCCCACATGGAATCAAGGTCATGCGATTGAACTATGTAGTTCAGAGGAAGAGGCTGTGGTCGCACAGAGCCACCAGCACAGCAGACGCAGAAGAGGGAGCAGGGTGCAAAAGCGGAGCGGCCATCCTCTAGACAGTACACCTCCTACTGCCCACCGCAGCCAGGGACCTCTGGAGTGACAGTACCACCTGGCTCCCCGCAAACAGAGAATCTGCCAGCAACACCAACACCTGGGTCACCAAGCAGCTCCACAATGTCCCACGGAAGCATTCAGCTCTCCATATCCCAAACGCTGAAGAGGAAGAAGAGGAAGTACTACCCCTACCCACCCACGATACCTAGCCCTGAATGCCAGCATTTCTAAATTACTTGCCTTTGAAATGCTGTCATTCCGTCTGGTGGAGACGTATAGTTTTATAGGCCTTATGGCGGTGGCTGTCCCACAGTATGTTGTGCCCAGCCGCCACTACTTTTCCAGGCGAGCCATCCCTTCCCTTCACAACCAAGTAGGGGACAAAATCAGGTGTGCACTGCGCAATGCCATCTGTGGCAAGGTGCACCTGACTACGGATACGTGGACCAGTAAGCACAGTCAGGGCCATTATATCTCCCTAACAGCACACTGGGTAAATGCAGTGGCGGCTGGGACTGAGGCAGATAGCAGTTTAGGGCATGTCCATCCACCACCAGGGATTGCAGGGCGCTTCAGTTTGCCTCCTGTTGCTTGCTCCTCCTACTCTGCTTCCTCATCCTCTACCAGCTCCTCATCCAGTCAGCGTAACACCTTCACCACCAACTTCAGCACAGCCAAGGGGAAACGACAGCAGGCAGTTTTAAAATGTATCTGTTTGGGGGACAAACCCCACACCGCGCAGGAGCTGTGGACGGGCATGAACAACAGACTGATGAGTGGTTTGTGCCAGTCAGTCTCAAGCCTGGCCTGGTGGTGTGCGATAATGTGCAAAATCTTGTAGCAGTGGAACTCCACCTTGCACATGCTGGCCAGACTGTGCGAGCAGCAGCAGGTGATAGTGGAGATTCAGCTGCAGCATGCACGAGTGAGTCGCTTTGCGAAACAGCACCACTTCACCACTAATGACTGGGCCTCCATTCGAGACCTGTGTTCCTTGTTGCGCTGTTTCGAGTACTCCACCAACATGGCCAGTGCCAGTAACGCCGTTCTCAGCGTTACTATCCCACTTCTATGCCTCCTTTAAAAAACGCTCCTGGCGATGATGAAAGAGGATGTGGCACAGGAGGAGGAGAAGGAGGAGGAGGGCAGCCTGGCACACATGAGCGATTACATGCTGCAGTGTCTCCGCAATGACCACCGAGTTGCCCACATTCTAACTTGTGCTGATTACTGGGTGGCCACGCTGCTGGATCCCCGTTACAAGGACAATGTACGGTCTTAAATTCCCTCACTGGAGCGTGATCGTATGATGCGCGAGTACAAATGCACGCTGGTAGACGCGCTGGTGTGCCACCTGACAGCGGGGGCACAATGGAAGCACAAGGCGAAGGCAGAGGACGAGGAAGAGGTTACCAACGCAGCTGGGGCACTGCCAGCACCTCATAAGGCAGAGTTAGTATGGCTAAAATGTGGAAAAGCCTTGTCAGCACACCACAACAACCAGCACCACCAGCTGATATGGAATGTCTTAGCAGGAGGCAGCATTTCACCAACATGGTGGAGCAGTATGTGCGCACACGCCTACATGTACTGAATGATGGGTCTGCCCACTTCAACTTCTGGGTCTCCAAATTGGGCACATGTCCTGAGCTTGCCCTTTACGCCTTGGAGGTGCTGGCCTGCCCTGCAGCCAGTGTATTATCTGAACGTGTGTTTAGCACAGCAGGGGGCGTCATCACAGAAAAGCGCAGCTGCCTGTGTACAGCCAATTTGGACAAGCTCACGTTTATTAAAATGAACCAGGCATGGATCCCTCAGGACTTCTCCGTACCTTGTGCAGAATAGACATGTATACCGGCACTAAGCAGACATTGTTATACTGCAGCGCAATTGCTCATGTTTGTATTTTGGTTATTTCACACTCTTTTGGAGTGTACCTTAATTTTGCAAAATTAAATTAAAACCAAAAACCTGTGTTGGCTATCTCGTCCTCCTCCACCACCGCTTCCACCTACTCCGCTACATCCACCGCCTCCTCAAACTCCTACTCCATATGGAACTCCACCTCATAAATCCATATATTTTTTTCTACTTGTTTTATTTTATATCATTTCACTACTTTGTCATTTACATTTTCTGGTGAAATTCACCAATTTTTGTGTGTATAGTACCCTGCTATACCTAGTAGGCCGGTTAAAAAAAATAAAATAAAAATTGTCATTAACATTTTCTGGTGAAATTCACCAACTTTTGGGTGTATAGTACCACTGCTATACCTAGTAGACAGGTTAAACAAAATAAATAAATTGTCATTTACTTTTTCGGGGGAAATTAACAAATTTTTGGGTGTATAGTAACACTGCTATACTTAGTAGGCCGGTAAAAAAAAAAAAAAATTGTCATTTACATTTTTGTGTGAAATTCACCAATTTTGGTGTGTATAGTACCACTGCTATACCTAGTAGACCGTTAAAAAAAAAAAAAAAAAAAATTGGCAGTAACATTTTCTGGCAAAATTAACAATTTTGGGTGTATAGTACCACTACTATACCTAGTAGACAGGTTAAAAAAAATAATAATTGTCAGTTATATATTCTGGGGAAATTCACCAATTTCTGGGTGTGATGTACCACTCCTATAGCTAGTAGACCGTAAAAAAAAAAATTGTTCAGTTACATTTTTGGGTGAATAATATACCCCTAGCTACCGTAGTTGACAGCTTAATAATTTCAATAATTTTTCTGTTACAATCTTAGGTTGACATTATACAATTTCAGACTTGAATAAACACCTGATATGCATAGGTGACAGGGAATAAAATTTAATATATTATTCAGTAATTAATGCGTGCCACATCCTTTCATTCAATGCTTAAACTTTGAAAAGTTGTCACACTTTTACGCTTTAATAATTTCTCCCATATTTCAACTCTATAATTTTAAATTTGAAAAAATGAATTCTACCTTGGATGTGGTCTCTCTTTCTCATGCTCCCTCTCTGGCCTAGAACCCTGATTCCCCGCCACATGTGATCACCATGGTAGGCGCATAAAAGAACATCGAAAGTTGATAGAGCAGAAATTAAATTGGATCGTGAACATCACGGGGACGTGCTACATGGTGGAGCACTAAGTATGCACACGCCTACACGAACTGACTGACAGGGGTCAGCCCCTGCAACTTCTGGGTCTCCAAATTAGGCACATGGCCTGAGCTTGCCCTTTACCCCTTGGAGGTGCTGGCCTGCCCTGCAGCCAGTGTATTGTCTGAACGTGTGTTTAGCACGACTGGAGGTGGTTATCACAGGTTATATTTCCCAATGTTTTGGGGTGTACCCTAACTTTTTTGTGAAGTTCGCCTTACTTGAGTACGTACCCATGTTTGGGATGTACCCAGTGTGGCAATGTCACGAAAGGAAATTATTTTACGCACCCCTCCTCAGGGAAAAAGTACTACATTAGGGGCCACTTTTCATGTATGACGAATTATGTCATTTATCTCATCAAGTGCCCCTGTGGCTTGGGGTACGTGGGTGAAACCACACAAAAAATAAAAGACAGAATTAGCCAACATAAGTCTAATATCCGTACTAACAAAAAGGAGGCCCCATTAGTACAACACTTCCAGGAACACAAATACACACCCAGCCAACTGCGCTTTCAGGTGATCGATTGGGTCCCAAACCCCCGGAGAGGGGGGAGTCGTGATGACATGTTACATTGAAGAGAAATGCAATGGATACGCCGCTTGGGTACTTTGGGCCTGGGAGGCCTTAACAAGGATTATAAGTATGTCTAACTTAATGAATGCTTAATACCTTGACTCATACGTGTTTTTTACACTCTCTCCAATAGGTTCGTCCCATGCAGCGTATCCGCATGATTCCACGTAGAACCTTAACTGTAGACAATCCTCCATCAGCATCTATAGTCGAATTAATGTATTACGGCCAATGGGTATAGTATTCCTAAGATATACGTAGTCATGATTACAGACATGAGAAATGCATGTGTTTGACATACAAAACTAGTAGCACCATATAAAGGAAATTAAACCAATAGAATTAATCAGCTTATGTTCCAGCTCTCATTAGAATAATGTGTATGAATCTCCAGTGCCACCAGGATCTAAAATGGCTGTGGGAGATTCAAGACACTATTAAGCATGCGCCTACTCTTCCTTCCACATAGCACCAGGAACCAAGATGTCGCCGCCGGACACATAGGGACAATGCGCATGCGCGAAGTCCTGATGCACCGCCAGCCAGCTCTGCCCCCCACGTACGCCGGCTACCACCGGACGTCCAGTTAGACTCTGCATAAAACACCACGGCGTGCTTCCCATGCACCGCACGCCGTGGAAACACTGTGACCGGCCATTCAGGTAACCACATGGGGATCGACCAGTATATTTATAGTTAAATTTACTACTGTGTGCAATATATGGTACTGTGCACCATCCGGGCTCTGGATTCACACCGCTGCTGCCACTACCCCAGATGGCTTTGACATCTTGAATGCCTTTTTTCTTCTCCCCCTCTGGGTGAACATAGGGGATAACTTTTGAAGTTGTGAGAATATACATGTAACAGGGGAACCTTCAATTGGTCAACCCCCATGATCTTGATACTGTACTTGAATAATAAACCCTAACTATGACTCCACCATATACCTTAATCATGTTATCTCCCTAAAATCATGTATTGACCCTGTCTTTCTAATCATGTATCGGTTCCTTGGTTCTAATCATTTTTCTTCGAATCATGTCCTAATCATGCTTTTTCTAATCATGTCCTAATCATGTTTTTCCTAATCATGTTCCTTCGAATTGTATTTCTGTATCATACATTTATGAGTCTTGACACTAGTGTACAGCCGTTCTCTTTAATGATGTCTGTGGCTATGTCTACCGTCAAATCATGTGTTTCATTGATGTAGGAACAGTACCTGCATTTTTAGTATGAACACGTCTCCCTCTATGGCATTAATTATTTATTAAGAATTAAAATAACGGATGAATTTCGACACAGTGATTGATGTCTTTTTGGACTTGTTAAGGATTGATAAATATGAAATATTACAGGAGAATTGATGTGTATATGAATGAATTTCCACTGATGTATTTTTAATTGTATTGTTCTGTGTTCACATTTATAGCTTGACAAAGGGCACCAAACTGGGCCCTAAACGTTGCAATAAGCAATAAATGTCATGAGATTGTACCACTGGTAAAATAAAGATTGAATACAAAAGCCACTCGACTAGACGTGTGCTGAGGTCTCACAAAGGTTAAGACGTACACATCAGGTGATCATTAGAGTTGAATGGACATCTGGAAGTTCGGATTTGACGGGTTCGGCTGAACTTCGCAAAAAAGTTTGAGTTCGGGACCCGAACTTGATCCGAACTTGACCCCGAACCCTATTGAATTCAACGGGAACCAAAACTTTGGAGCACTAAAATGGTTCTAAAAAAGTAATGGGAAGGGCTAGAGGGCTTCAAAAAGCAGCAAAATGTGTTTAAGAGCATGGCAAAAATGTGGATAGGGAAATGACTTAAAATAACATAAAATACGTAGAAATAAAAAATTATAATCTTGAGGAGGAGGTCCATATGGAGTTGGAGGTTGAGGAGGCTGTGGATGTGGTGGTGTAGGAGGAAGCCGCGTTGGAGGAGGAGGAGTTAGCCAACACTGCTTTTTGGTTTAGTTTTTTATTTATTTTATATAATTTTTATTTGGGTAAATATAAAAAATAAAACAAAGAGGAATTGCGCTGGAGTACAACAATGGCTGGGTGAGGCCGGTATACATGTCTATTCTGCAAAAGATATGGACACGTCCTGTGGAATCCCTGCCTGGTTCATTTTAATGAAAGTGAGCTTGTCCACATTGGCTGTGGACAGGCGGCTGTGTTTGTCTGTGAAAACCCCCTCCTGCCTTGCTAAACAAATGTTCAGACAATACACTGGCTGCAGGGCAGGCCAGCACCTCAAAGGCGTAAAGGGCAAGCTCAGGCCATGTGCCCAATTTGGAAACCCAGAAGTTGAAGGGGGTGGACCCATCAGTCAGTAAGTGTAGGCGTGTGCACACATACTGCTCCACCATGTTGCTAAAATGCTGCCTCCTGCTAAGACGTTCCATATCAGCTGGTGGTGCTGGTTGTTGTGGCGTGCTGACAAAGCTTTTCCACATTTCGGCCATGCTAACCCTGCCTGCGTTGGTGGCCTCTTCTGTCTCCTCAGCCTTTGCCTTGTGCTTCCACTGAGCCCCCACTGTCAGGTAGGAATGCCATCAGCAGCGTGTCTACCAGCCTGCGCTTGTAGTCACGCATCTTCCTATCAGTAACAGACGTTTTTACTACATTTCGTTCCCTGTCAGCAATGCAGAGCTGGGGTTTTTCACAGGCAAAAATGGGTTAATGTCAACCATCAATGTAATAGACAAATTTTAGAAATTTAGGTCCCTGTCACCTATGCAGAGCAGGATTTTATTCATGGCAAAACTGGGTTCATGTCACCCACCAATGGAACAGATGATTTTATGAAATTTAGGTCCCTGTCACCTATGCAGAGCAGGGGTTTGTATACGGCAAAAATGGTAACATGTCACCCAAGAATGTAAGAGACGATTTTTTTAAATTTAGGTCCCTGTCACCTATGCAGAGCAGGGTTTTTTTCACAGCAAAAATTTTAAAATGTCACCCAACAATGTAACAGACTTTTGCTGTTTTGGTGGCTCTGTGCAACCACCGCCTCTTCCTCCAAACTACATAGGTCATTCGCATGACCTTGATTCCATGTGAGGCCGATGACCTCATTATCCTCCACATCATCTTCCACCCAGTCTTCACCCCTGCCCTCCTTGTTGGTCTGCACACTGCAGTAAGCCGCAATCAAATGTTCGCAAACTGCAAGATCACGGCGTGTCCCATTCATTTTAATGGCAGGCGAGCCTGAAAAACCTTCAGCTCATATTTCCAGCCAATAAATAATTACTAGAAGTGCACAAATAGTCCGACAACTTGGACAGTGACATACCAGATGTATTATTCGAATTTCGATCTCCATTGATAATTTTTTTCAATGTGAAATTTCGCCAATATAATTTTTGCGTACGCGCATTCTCAAATGTACTATACAGTACCTAAATGCACTATAAAGAAAGAATATTGATATATAACACCCCGCTTCAATCAGTTTTTTGGGGGGACGACTGTTATATCCCACCAGTAGAAATTATTTGTTCCAATAACGCTTGTCCTTCTATATACCTGCAGTATCGCAGCAGAACCGCACACAACTGCCGCACAACACAAATGCACTATAATATACTTTATAACATAGAAAGTATATTATAACATTGTACAAGGAAGGCAATCCATTAGAATATACATAAAGATAAAACGTAACCTTTAATAATTTTACTATGAGGGTCAATTCACACGTCTGTAAGTGTTTTGCGGATCCGCAAAACAATGACACTGGCAATGTGCATTCCGCAATTTGCGGACCGCACATCGCCGGCACTATAATAGAAAATGTCTAGCTTGTCTGCAATTGCGGACAAGAATAGAACATGTTCTATTTTTTTCCAGAAACGGAAGCACAGATGCGGAAGTGTGGATACACAAATGTGGATCCGCAAATGCGGATGCGGACAGCACATTCCGGCCCCATTGAAAATTAATTTTGTCTGCACCCGTTCCGCAAAATTGCGGAACGGATGCGGACCCATTTTGCGGACGTGTGAATGGAAAAGATATCCCTCAAAATGAAAATTAATTAAATTATTAAAGTTAAGCAAAAAGCATAGATGTGGTAGGCAATAACAAGTGCTCGGCGGCAACAAACCGAAACCATATGTCCTACCACAATCCGGGGGGGGGGGGGTTCCAGTGCACATCCATGAATCCCGGACGGAAAGCAACAAACATGTCCCTGATATTGCCCTACAGAGGGTGCTATTCTGGCCCTGATAGCCTAACCACAGACCACCCGCCCTGATAAGAGCGACCCCATCCGGAACCTTACCCTATATAAAAATGGCCCTAGAAAGCTCCTAGCCCCTAGGCTCCTCACTTCCAGGTGATCACTATATAGATCTATGTGCTTTTGACTCATTATACAAGTATATTATAAGTATATCGCACCCCTCTGTGTATCACACCTATCGATACCACACTTTTACCAGTCCTTAAAAGGACTTTTGTGGCCCTATTAGCTAGTGTTTGGTGTCACTAACAGTCTGTCCCTGCTCCACACAGCAACCTCTCCCTACACTGGCAAAACACTGAATGTAAAATGGCTGCCAGATCAGGTTTATTTATAAGGTAGGGGGTATGTCCATGTGCTGAAATGTCTCAATTGGCTGTCCTGTACCACCTAATGGATGTGTCATGGGTCAAAGTTCTTCATAATGTAAAAGAATATAGCGGGTGCGAATATCTCCATATGTTCGCATGTTCGGTGATTCGCGAACACGCAAAGTTTGCTGCGAAAAGACCACCGGGCGAACTGCAAGGCCATCTCTAGTTGGCACCTGTGTTTCCTCATCATCCAAGGCGTGCTGCGGTGGTCCTCCCATGTACTCATCCTGAAGCATAAATGGTTGGGCATTCGTGCACTCAATCTCTTCCACTTCTAGGGCTATGTGGATGGCCCTGGGAAACCCTGCCAGCAGAGTCATCACAAAGCAGAAGAGACTGCTGCATAACTTGGGGCTCAGACTGCTTGGCTGATTTGCAAGGGGGGGGGAGGTAAAAGACTGATGGCCATGGCCTGCAGGTGCCAACTCTGATCTTTCAGCAGGGGACTGGGTTGGAGACAAAGGGAAGGACACCACCACTCAGTGTGACACGTACCCCAATCATCCGGGCCTCTGCATTGACGGTTGCTTCAGGGAGTACCACACTTCCATGGAATAAAAAATGTATAATCCCCTTTCCCAATTTTAATTCTATTTAGCCACTGACAATCGGAAAAAAAAAAACTAAAACTATGGTTCTCAGACTTGAGACACTAAAACAAAAACAAAAAAAAATATTTTGTAAAAACTAAAATAAATAAAAAAAAGTAGACATATTAGGTATCACCACATCCAGAATAATCTGCTCTATAAAAATACCCCATGACCTAGCCCCTCAAATGAACACAGTCAAAAAATATAAATGGTGCCAAAACATCTATTTTTGGCAAAGTTTCCATTTTAATCCGTTTTTTCCAGTAACAAGGCAAGGGTTAACAGCTAAACAAAACTTAATATTTATTACCCTATTTCTGCAGTTTACAGAAACACCCCATATGTGGTCGTAAACTGCTGTATGACCAAACAGCAGGGCGCAGGAGGGAAAGAAACGCTGTATGGTTTCTGGAAGGAAGATTTTGATGGCCTTTTTTTTGGCACCATGTCCCATTTGAATACCCCCTGATGCACCCCTAGAGTAGAAACTCCATAAATGTGACCCCATCTAAGAAACTACATCCCTTAAGGTATTCAAAACTGATTTTACAAACTTTATTAACCCTTTAGGTGTTCCACAACAGTGTATGGAAAATGGAGAGGATATTTCAGAATTTCTATTTTTGGCAACCTTGCCTAACAAAAATGTAATAAAGAGCAACCAAAAATCATATCTACCCTAAAAATAGTCCCAACAAAACTGCCACCTTATCCCGTAGTTTCCAAAATGGGTTCACTTTTATGGAGTTTCTACTCTAGGGGGTGCATCAGGGGGGCTTCAAATGGGACATGGTGTAAATAAATCAGTCCAGCAAAATCTGCCTTCCAAAAATCACACGGCGCACCTTTCCCTCTACGCCCTACCGTGTGCCTGTACAGTAGTTTATGGCCACATATGGGGTGTTTCTGCAAACTGCAGAATCAGGGCAATAAATATAGCATTTTGTTTGGCTTTTAACCCTTGCTTTGTTACTGGAAAAATTGATTAAAATTGAAAATTCAGAAATTTCATCTCCATTTGCCATTAACTCCTGTGGAACCCCTAAAGGGTTAACAACGTTTGTAAAACTTTGAGGGGTGTAGTTTCTAGAATGGGGTCATTAGTTTATATTATGTAAGCCTCGCACGGTGACTTCAGACATGAACTGGTCCTTAAAAAGTGGGTTTTTGAAAATTGCTGAAATATTTTAAGATTTGCTTCTAAACTTCTAACGTCCCCAAAAAATAAAATGTCATTTCCAAAATAATCCAAACATAAAGTAGACATATGGGTAATGTAAAGTAATAACTATTTGTGGAGGTATTACTATGTATTATAGAAGTAGAAAAAAAATTGAAACTTGGAAATTTGCAAATTTTTCAAAATTCTTGGTAAATTTTGTATTTTTTTATAAATAAAAAATATTTTTTTTTACTCCAATTTACCAGTGTCATGAAGTACAATATGTGAAAAAACAATCTTAGAATGGCCTGGATAAGTAAAAGTGTTTTAAAGTTATTCACACATAAAGTGACACTGGTCAGATTTGCAAAAAATTGCCTGGTCCTTAAGGTGAAATATGGCCGTGTCCTTAAGGGGTTAATTGATGCGCGCCACCTCCTTTCATTCAATGCTTAAACTTTAACAAGTTGTCCCACATTTGAGCTTCAATACTTTGTCCCATATTTCCACTCTATCATATTTAATTTGAAACAATTAACCTCCCTTGGATGTGGTCTCTCTTTCTCACGCTCCCTCTCTGGTATGGAACCCTGATTCGCAGATAACAGTGATCAACATGGTAGGCACAGAAAAGAACATAGAAAATTGATAGAAAAGATATCTAAATGGATGGTGGACGTCACTGGGGCACTGCATAGGTGACAGGGACATACATTTTTAAAATTCGTCTGTCACATTGTCAGGTGACATTTTACCAATTTTGACGGATAGAAACCCCTGCTCTGCATGGGTGACAGGGAATAACATTTCTAAAATTCGTCGCTTTAATAACTTGTCCCTTATTTCCGCTCCATCACATTGCAGCCATTGACCTTCCTTGGATGTGGTCTCCCTTTCTCACGCTCCCTCTCCAGCGAGGAACCCTGATTCGCCGATAACTGTGATCAACGTGGTAGGCGCAGAAAAGAACATCGAAAGTTGTTAGAGAAGATATCCAAATGGATTGTGTACATCATGGGGACGAGCAACATGGTGGGGCAGTATGTGCACACTCCTATACGTACTGACTGATGGGTCTCCCCCCTTCAACTTGTGGGTCTCCAAATTGGGCACATGGCCTGAGCTTGTCCTTTACGCCTTGGAGGTGCTGCCCTGCCCTGCAGCCAGTGTATTGTATGAATGTTTATTTAGCCATGACTTTAGGGGGTTATCACAGGTTAAATTTCCCAATGTTTTGGGGTGTACCCTAATTTAAACAAAAAAAAAATGATTAAAACCAAAGAACAGTGTAGACTACCTCCTCCTTTTCCACCGCCGCTTCCACCTACACCGCCACATCAACTGCCTCCTCAGCCTCCTACTCCATATGGACCTCATCCTCCAAGATCAAGATTATAATTTTATATTTTTATGTATTTTATGTTATTTAAAATCATTTCCCTATGCACATTTGTTTGCAGGGCACTTGCCATGCTTTTTTTTTTATTTTTTATTTTTTTTAATAAATCTTTATTTAAGATTATCTTCAGTGTACAAAGTAAAGATAAGGTGCATATCATATTGTAAAACGTTAACATAAACGTAAAAGTACAGCCATGGTCCAGCACTTACATATTAGAAGTATGAGAAGAAGACTACACAACGTGAAAAAGGTGTATGATGGCAGGCAGATTAATAATGCAAATTGACATAATACCAGTACAATAGTTGAACTACAGATGGGTGTGAGGATGTAGCAGAACTGTCAAGGCCACAGTTGACCAATATCACGTTTTATGGTTGGGGATCAGGTAAACTCCCATCCACACCCCAGCATGAACAACAGGTTATAATCATACAACACGGTTGTACAACAGTTATTAATGGGGAGCTGCGCAGGAGTGGTGATATCTTTGACCAGGTGACCATAACCCCCTGCAGAGAGTTTAGTCCCCCCCTTACCTATAGTATGATTCGTCGCTAATTTAGGGTCCCATAATGCCGCCACACCCCTGGGGCCCAATATATTCCTAGCTAACTTGCAACCGAGTTTTGTATTTATAGGATTGCAAATTTCAGAGTGTAGTCTGAGCTGAACAGCTCTATAATATGCTGCAACATCTGGGAGACCAAATCCTCCTCTAAATATGGGTTTAGTGAGGATCTTATATGCCAACCTGGGCTTATAGCCTCCCCATACAAATGAGGAAAAGAGACTATGGATTCTTGCCAGGAAGGATTGAGGAAGGGGAATAGGTAAGGTCTGTAGAGTGTATAATACCTTAGGTAAAATGTAGGTCTTTAATAAATTTTTCCTCCCTAACCAGGATAAAAAGGGGATCTTTATATCGGCTAATTGTTGTTTTATGCTGTCGTATAATGGCAAATAATTCTGATGGAATAGCAAACTAGGGTCTTTAGTTACATTGACTCTCAGATACTTAATATGGGAATTATTCCACTCAAACGGGAAATCCCTTTCCAATTTCATGACAGATGAATGGGAGATGTTAATACCCATTGCCGTACATTTAGAAAGATTGATCTTAAAATTGGACAGGGCGCCATACACGTCCAGTTGTTGTAAGAGAGCTGGAAATGCCTTTTCAGGATTAGTCAAAAAAATGAGCATGTCATCCGCAAACGTGGCGACAGTATGTAAGTCCCTGCCTATTGTGAGCCCCTGAATTCCAGGATCTTGCCTCAGGGATTGTATAAATGTTTCTAAGCATAGAATAAACAATGTGGGCGAGAGCGGGCAACCCTGGCGCGTCCCATTTGAGATCTTAAAGGGAGGTGACAAGATACCGCTCACTTGCACTTTTGCGGAGGGGTTAGAATACAGAGACAGCACTGCCCCCACAAATTGGGGGGGGGGGAGGCCAAACTTATGCAATGTGGCTTCCATGTAATCCCAGGACACTCTATCAAACGCCTTTTCGGCATCGGTGCTGAGGAACACAAGCTTCTTCCCTTGTTTTAAAGCAAATTGCTGAGCTTGAAGAACTCTGAAGGTGCTGTCTCTGCATTCCCTGCCCCCCACAAAGCCTGATTGTTCAGGGGATATAATCCCCGGGAGTAAAGGGGATAGCCTGTTAGCCAGGACCTTAGCCCATAGCTTCACGTCTGCATTTAGCAGAGAGATTGGTCTATAGCTAGAGAGGACCTCAACATCTTTGCCTGGTTTAGGCAGCACAACTATATGTGCCTCTAGAGCCTGTCTAGTTATGGGGGTTCCGCTTAAAAGAGCGTTAAAGAAATTTACTAGTTGTGGACCCAAATCCGGAAAAAACTTTTTATAGTAGGCCACTGTAAAACCATCAGGACCTGGGCTCTTGCCTGATGGAGTTGTATTTAGGACCTTTTTTACTTCAGCTAAAGTAATAGGGGCCAACAGTGATGATTTGGAGGAATCATTGAGGGTGGGAAGGTTCAATGCCCTCAGGAAATGTTCGATCTCCTTGTTGCGGTCTATGAGTACCTCCTCTTGTTCCTCCCCTCTAAGGTTGTACAGATTATGGTAATAATCTCTAAAGACTTTAGATACTGTATATCCCGGGTGTCGGTCACAACAGACCCTGCCTGCGATTTCATGCGCCTAATGAAAACCTGGTCGTCTCGTTTTTTAATGAGTGCAGACATTAGTTTTCGCCCGTATTTCCGTGGACATAATGTTTGTGTTTCACTTTTAGATGTTTAGCAACTCCTGTAATTCTCGTCTTGCGGCCATTAACTCCTCCAGATCCCTGAGCGCACAAGAGCGTTTATGGGATGATTCTAAGCTAGCGATGCGAGATAAGAGGTCTGACAATTTCCGCATTCTCGTTTTGCTAATATAAGACCCTAGTGCGATAAATTCTCCTCTCATTACCGCCTTATGCGCCTCCCATACTATTTCATGGGACATATTGGGCGTTGCGTTGGTAGAGAAGTATGACTGTAGCTTTTGCAAGATGGAATCTATTTGAGTTTGCGAATCCAGAAGGGTGTGATTTAACCTCCAGGTCCACTCTCTACCACACAATTCTGGAAATCCAATGACAAGGGAGACCGGCGCATGGTCAGAGACCGTAATATTGTGGAGAGTGGAGGACTGAACTGCTGGCAAGTATTTATCCTGCACAAAGAGGTAATCCAACCTCTGGTATGATTTGTGAGGGTTAGAATAGAACGTGTAATCACGCCTGTCACCATGCGCCGATCTCCAAACATCACTAAGGTGCAAAGATCTAAGATGTGTCCGAGCCGTTCTGAGAGTTCGGAATGAGACGGCTGATTTCTGGGCAGAGGAGTCAAGCAAAGGGTTCAGGGTGAGATTAAGATCCCCACCAATTAACAATAAACCAGCAGCAAACGGACCAATCTTGTCCAGCACTTCTGTCAGCCAACTAAACGGTTTCATATTTGGCGCATAAAGATTGCATATTGTGACAATTACGTGTCCTATCTCTCCTTTCAATAATAGGTATCTCCCCTCCGGATCCTTCACTGCAAAGTGGAATGTAAAAAGGGTGCCTCGCTTGAAGCCTATGCTGACTCCTCTGGCCGTAGAACTACTGGAAGTGGCATGGTACCACACATTAAAAGGGCTATGTTCTAAATTAGGAACATGTAAATGGGAGAAATAGGTCTCTTGGAGGAGTATTATATCCGCGCCAATTCTCCTGAGAACTTGAAATACTCTACTGCGTTTTCTGGGGCTATTACAACCATGTACATTAAGGGTGGAGAAACATAGAGTTAACGGAGCCATCTCAGTAAAATGATATTCTGCAAATTGAGGTCGTGTTTCTTACCAGACAGCATGGATGTACTTAACAAGTCATTGAACCATATAAAACAATAACTGTAACTTAAAGGTGATAGCAAAGAAATATGGAATTTTGGACCGGGGGGAGGTAAAAGAATTGCACATGTTGACACCATGTGTATCCCAACCAACCCAGAACCCCATTTCTAAGCCTCATTCATATTAAATTAGTGCTTGGAAAATAAAGCTATCCTGACCAACATTTTTGCTGAGGAAGGAAAGACACAATACAAAGCAGCATGGCAGAGCGTAGTTATAGGCAACTCAGTCATACAGCTGGGTATGGGCTTACAACCGAATATGAAGGTAACAAATGAGAATGCCAGTGACTCTGCCTGGTGTTAGAAATACTAAGAGGCAAGGTAAGTAACAAAGACGCTGTCCGGCCATAGCAGCAATGCTGCAACTGCTAAAAGGAAGGAAAATGGCGTTAACAGCGAACCCTTAGGCTGGAACTCCATGGGACCATGCCCTCTTATTCTTCCCAGATCTTTGGGGTTTCGGTTTCATCCATCTAGACACCTGGGGGAGCGGTGGTAAGTCCTCCACGGGTAGAACGGGTAACCAGGAGGGAATCTCAACCGGCGGTTGCTGTAGTGCTTCCCAGACCGGTGGTAGGTCCTCAGGCGATCGGACGGTGTAGCAGCGGTTCCCCACTGTGATAGAAATCCCAAATGGAAAGAGCCATCTATATGGGAACTTGGACGACCGTAGAAGATCAGTGAGTGGCTTCAATAAGCGCCTTTTTGCCGTGTAGATGCAGCTAAGTCCTGATAGACTTGAACATGGGCGCCTTGAAGCTTCACTTGTCCCTGCTTCCTAGCCGCTTGAAGTATTAATTCGGTGTCTCTGTAGCTCAGGATACCGCAGATTATCTCTCTTGTATTGTCTCGAGACGCCGGCTTCGGTTTTAATGCTCTGTGCACTCTCTCCACAGTGATTTGTGCCGCTTGCTCTGGGTCCAGTAGCGTATTGAAGAGGGAGTTCATAATTTCAAATAAGTCCTCCTTATCATCCGCCTCTGGAAGCACCCTGAGCCTGATATTCCTCCTTCTGTTCCTGTTCTCCTGATCCTCCATTTAAAGCAGGAGTGTATTCATCGCCCTGGCGTGTGAGAGCAGGGAGTCTTTCACCTCTGCATTGAAGGTGAGCATGGCGTCTTGCGACTGCTCCAGTGTCTCAACTCGGTCACCTGTGTGGTGTACATCTGCTTTAATCGCCACCAGGTCCGCGGCTGGAGGGGCAAGTGCTCGCTGTAGGGCTTCTTCAAGAAATTCCCTAGTAAGTCCGGACCTCTCTTCGCTGTGCGATGCACTATCATCTCCGGGAAGCTGGGCTGAAGCATGATCTCCTGTAGCCGAGCCGGGAGGTTTCGGCGCTTTTTCTTGGAGGGCCGCGCCGGCGGCTGGGCAGCCGATTTACTTAGATATTTGTCCATCTCTAGGCAGGAGCTTGGGTCCTCTTTGCGCCCCGGTGCAGTCTGCATGCAATCCTTCGGCTGGATCTTCATACCGAGGTCAGGATAACGCTAATTGAGGCTTAGACGGGTACTAGTGGCGAGAGCTCTGCTAACAAGCAGCCGCCATCTAGCTCGGTCAGGCCATGCCCCGGCACTTGCCATGCTCTTAACTACATTTTGCTGCCATTTGCCGCCCTCTAACCCTTTCCATGACTTTTTTAGAGCCATTTTAGTGCTCCAAAGTTCGGGTCCTGTAAAGGGGAAATATTAATCACCAATATTATGCGAATATCGATAATTAATATTCCTAAAGAGGAGGAACCGTCTAGTGAAGACTCCGCCTATTTATGCCTTTATATAATACACAATACTTTCGCTATGCTTACACTGATCGCTACACTAGCTGCATGCGCCTTACTTACTACCGCTAACAAGTACACACTACACAAAGGGTACAAATATTACGGTATTTATTACAATACACTACGCGCGCAATACTGACAACACAACACTAAATTTACAGTACTCAACTACACTACACGTTCCCAAATTCCACCCACAAACTAACTATACAATACACACATACAAGTAACATTAACAACCCACCCACCTGACTAATATTCTTTCCCTAGGGGGCACGACGAGGGTTAACGGGGGTTAACCGGGGTGTACCACAACCACTAAGGAGGACACAGGGGGAAGAAAGGGGTTATACAGTGGATAAGATCAGGGAGGGTAATTAGGGGTGGTAGGATCAGGGCAGGGACTAGGGTGCAGGGGTAATACAGGTAGGCAGGGACTGGGAGGGTTATCCAGGTAGGGACTAGGAGTAGGATTTGTGGCAGAGAACAAGGGGGAGACAAGGAACAAGGGGCTATAAACTTTGGTGGGATAGTGGTAGGGAAATCAGGGGTTAATTGTTGGTGGGATAGTGGAGGGTTAATGGAAAGGGGTATTTGATACTTAATATCCTGCTCGTTGTCCAGGGGGGCTCGTCAGTCCAGGGGGGCTCATCAGTCCAGGGGATGATCCTTACAGGGAGGGTGGGTGGCCGGCTCTCTTCTCCTCTAGTGTCGGGCCCGCCGGACTTATATGTCCAGCTGCCCGCATTCCGTGCCGCGAGCGCGCACCACTGTGAGGGACACGTGGGCCGGCGCGGTGAGATGACGTCGCCGCGCCTGCCCGCGCATCCCTGCACGCGCTCCGCAGGGCCGCGTGTACTTGCTGACAGGCGGGAGATCCTTTGATCTCCCGTCTGCAGCTCTCGGCATTCCGGACATCGCAATGGTAATTGCGATGCCGGAATGCGCATAATAGAGGGAGCGGAGGTGTCTCCTCTTTCTCTATTATGCTTTAATTATCTCCAGCCGGGCTGCAGATAATTAGAACAAAAGGATTCAAATTCATTAGAATTTGAATCCTTTTGAGGTCACCAGAATGACCAGACCTTATCCGGTCATCCTGGCGCCTTTACTCAGAATACATCAATGTGAATGCTTGGGCCACATTCACATTGATGCATCTGGGTCCATGTAGGGGGGGTTTATATGATATGGGGCTGTGTGTGACATATTCAGGGGGCATATATATCTTGAAGGGGCACATATATATATATTTAAGGGGCACATATATATATATATATATATATTGAAGGGGCACATATATATATATACAGTCATGTGAAAAAATTAGGACACCCTTTGAAAGCATGTGGTTTTTTGTAACATTTTTAATAAAAGGTTATTTCATCTCCGTTTCAACAATACAGAGAGATTAAAGTAATCCAACTAAACAAAGAAAACTGAAGAAAAGTCTTTTCAAGATCTTCTGTAAATGTCATTCTACAAAAATGCCTATTCTAACTGAGGAAAAAGATAGGACACCCTCACATGTATTCCCTCTCAAATTGGCTCAGATCTCACACAGGTATATCACACCAGGTGCACATAATTAGTAGATCGTTACTCTGCATGTTGAATGAGGCTTGCCCTATTTAAACCTCAGACATTTAGTTTGGTGTGCTCCTGACTGTTGAAGTGAGAGTGAGCACCATGGTGAGAGCAAAAGAGCTGTCAGAGGACTTCAGAAAAAAGATTGTAGCAGCCTATGAGTCTGGGAAGGGATTTAAAAAGATCTCAAAAGATTTTGAAATCAGCCATTCCACTGTCCGGAAGATAGTCTACAAGTGGAGGGCTTTCAAAACAACTGCCAACATGCCCAGGACTGGTCGCCCCAGCAAGTTCACCCCAAGAGCAGACCGCAAGATGCTAAAAGAGGTCTCCAAAAACCCTAAAGTGTCATCTCGAGAACTACAGCAGGCTCTGGCTACTGTTGATGTAGAAGTACATGCCTCTACAATCAGAAAGAGACTGTACAAGTTTAACTTGCATGGGAGGTGTGCAAGGAGGAAACCTTTGCTTTCCAAGAGAAACATCGAGGCCAGACTGACATTTGCCAGAGATAAAGTTGACAAAGACCAGGACTTCTGGAATAATGTTCTTTGGACAGATGAGTCCAAAATTGAATTATTTGGACACAACAGCAGAGGACATGTTTGGCGTAAACCAAACACAGCATTCCAAGAAAAGAACCTCATACCAACTGTGAAGCATGGAGGTGGAAGTGTCATGGTTTAGGGCTGCTTTGCTGCAGCAGGACCTGGTCAGCTCACCATCATAGAATCCACGATGAATTCTACTGTGTATCAGAAGGTGCTTGAAGAACATGTGAGACCATCAGTTAGAAAATTAAAGCTGAAGCGGAACTGGACCATGCAACATGACAATGACCCAAAACATACTAGTAAATCAACCAAAGATTGGCTGAAAAAGAAGAAATGGAGAGTCCTGGAATGGCCAAGTCAAAGTCCAGATTTGAATCCCATTGAGATGCTGTGGGGTGACTTGAAAAGGGCTGTACGTGCAAGAAACCCCTCAAACATCTCACAGCTGAAAAAGTTCTGCATTGAGGAGTGGGGTAAAATTTCCTCAGACCGATGTCGAAGACTGGTAGATGGCTACAAGAACCGTCTCACTGCAGTTATTTCAGCCAAAGGAGGTAACACTCGCTATTAGGGGCAAGGGTGTCCTATCTTTTTCCTCAGTTAGAATAGGCATTTTTGTAGAATGACATTTACAGAAGATCTTGAAAAGACTTTTCTTCAGTTTTCTTTGTTTAGTTGGATTACTTTAATCTCTCTGTATTGTTGAAACGGAGATGAAATAACCTTTTATTAAAAATGTTACAAAAAACCACATGCTTTCAAAGGGTGTCCTAATTTTTTCACATGACTGTATATATATATTAAAGGGGCACACACACATATATATATATATATATTAAAGGGGCACACATATATATATATATATATATATATTAAAGGGGCACACACATATATATATTAATATATATATATATATATATATATATATATGTATATGTATCCGCGGGCCACTATGCACCGCCAATACATACACATACACACATACACACATACAATACGTGCCACCCTTCCTCAACAGGTCCCCACTGACTTCAATGGGGTTCTGGTTCAGAGTCAAGTTCGGGTCCCGAACTCGAACTTTTTTGTGAAGTTTGGCCGAACCCGAACATCCAGGTGTCCGCTCAAATCTTAACAATCAGTAATATAAAAACATATAGATCTTAACATTTTTTTAAACAAAAGTGACCCCCAAGCCCTCCCAATCCCCTCCCATGGTGCGTCCTCCCTCACCACCTCTGCTCCGTAACAAGACGGGGGAGAGATGGAGAGGACTAGAGAGAGCCGAGGGAGCTCTAAGGGCTCCAATCTCCCGAAATTCAAAGCCATTTTATCTCAATGTTTCTTTGCTTATATAAAATATATTCATATCTCTTATTAGTGTTTATCAGGTTTAGCCATGTATTCATACTAGGAGCATCTTGCGCAAACCAAGAACAGTCTGGCCAGAAACATTATCTTGTACATGAGTTTTTTTTTTATCCTGCTGGCACCGCACCTTGGCAAGATCACCCAATACCCAGTATTCAGCAGTAAAAGGTATCCGTACATTCAGCTTTCCCTCTATGTATTCATGAATAGTCCCCCAATACTGTTTCAGCTCTGAACAGAACCAGAAAATATGCAAATAATCCGCATCAGGAGTATCACACCTCGGGCAGTTGGAATCACTCCTAATACCACATCTCTTAAGCCAAAGAGGTGTAACATAGAGTCTATGCAAAATATTAAACTGCACCACAACGTGATTGAATTTACTGTGAAACCACTTTTAAATCCTGAAATACCTCTTCCCTGTCGTCCAGAAAAGTTATTGCACATAAATTTTGACAAGCCCTCTGTCCTGGAGAACAGGTATCTACAAATCGTGCTTTAATTATATTTCTGTAAAGTTGGGAAATCTTCATACCATGTTCCAAATTCCCTTATCAAATCATTAAGTTGTGTAGAAGTGTGTATATCAAGCCAATTTTTTTTTTTTATACTTAAAGTATAACTGTTCAACAAAAGAGAACTGGTAACATAAAATACCCAATAAAATAAGTATTTATTTAACATAAAAAATATAAATTATATAGACAAAAATACATACACATAGAGACCACACAGGGTGTTTGCACAGAGCAGTCCACAATGGATGCTATATTCTCAAATGAAAGATCTTATAATATTTTACATTTACCGTGTGAGACACTGCACTTAATACATAATTGAATCTGCATGCAATATATGAGCTTTTTTCCAATCTTCAATGCAGTTATCTCACACCTTAAATGTAAATAGCAGCTGAAAGCAGGGTATCAATAATATCTATGTTAGGAGGACGGTGCCATATATAGTCCACAACATGTTGCATACAATCTATTATCTGAGCACCAAAAATACTTTAAGATCCTCTCTTACCCCAATGTCCAGCGACTCAATTGCGGACCGTCACTGCCAAACAATCCTCGACGCACGTTTCGCTTATTGCTTCTTCAGGAGGATATAGAAAGTATAACTGTCATATATATTTTTGGGGAGTATTGGATTGTGGTGATTAATATCACCTTGGTGGCGCTATTTCAACTTTTCACTGTGTACTCAATCACCCCTTAATTCCACAGTTTTGTTCCCTGTACTGCCTACTTTTACCTCTACTTAAAATCAGGTTGCTAGGCAAGGTCCATCTATGTGTTGAAGGACCGAGGATGCAGAAGCACCAGCCTGCAAGGTCACATTACTGACAGTGAGGGACTGTAAGTAAATGATTAAAGCCAGGTCCTCCCCAGCAGCTGAAAACAGTGCCTGGGCTGTGTGCACTTCTCCCTGTCCCTGCGCTTGGCAGACGCTCCCTCACTCAGCAGAGCTGGAGAATGCAGACCCGAAGCAGCACAGACCAGGGAAGGGAGATCTGCCATCTGCTCAGTGTATAAATGAAAGCAACATGTGGTAAGAGGACCCCTTTGTGCTGCAAGAGATTAACCCTTTAGGGGGAGGGCTCTGGTTACTGACACTTTTGGGGGGCTATTGTTACTGGTTAGTGAGGGCAGGCGGGATTAGCCTCAGGGTGAGGGCAGTGGCGGCCATCTTAACTGAATAGTGAAATTGCAGTCTTAGGCAGACTGGTTGCTAAGGGCTGAATCTTATTAAATATGGGGTAAGTCAGACTAATAGTAACTGACTCTGGAATATCATGTTATTAGTAACTACATATATGAAAATTTAAATTTGGGTCTAAGTGTGACAGTTATCCTTTAAAAGTGCAGATCTTAACTGTAAGTAGTGAAACCATGTTAATTTCTGTATTTTTTATTTTTATGATAATACCGTAAATGGGACTATGTCCCCATTACCTACTACTACCTGTGTCACATATAATATATAACTTTTTTGCCAATATGGATCTCTACCTAATTCAACTAAAGTTTGAAAGTGCCTATTATACCACAGAGGAGTGCATCCCATTGAACCCTTCAATCCAAACCAAAATAGAATAGAATACCATGACTTCATAAAAAGATTCCTGGCGGATTTAAATTCCTTATCGAAATTTTTTTATCATATGGAGATTTATTCAGTAAATATCTACATAGCGGGCTATCATTCCATTCCCTGAACAAGCAAAGTTGAATAGCTAAAAAGTATTCCTTGAAGCAGGGAAGATTAAGTTCTCCTCTCTCCAAGGGTTTATACCAATGCTCTAGTTTAAGTCCAATATGTTTCCTCCCCCAGAGTAGGTCATTAATAATTCAATTAATTTAAAGAACCTGTCCCCGATCCAAACTGGAGAGTTCCTGTAGAGATAAAGTAACTGAGGGAGAATCACCATCTTAACTAAAGATATTCTATCGGCCTTTGATAAAGATAAGCAAAGCCATGTTGTTATTTTAGACCTCAACTTATTTATCAATGGCATTAGATTAAGCGGGATAAAATCTTCCACCTTTGGAGAGATTGTGATACCTAAATACTGAAAAGATTTTTTACGTGGGGAGGACATATTATCCAAGGGCATAAGAGTAATTTTTTCCCAATTTGCATCCAGACCTGAAACTTCTCCAAACTGATTGATCATTTGATTGTTATGTAACAAAGCAGCTTGGGTCTGTTGAATATAAAATAAAATATAATCTGCATATAGTGAAATGCGATCTTCCTTTCCTGATACCCCAAACCCTAGAATCCTGGGGGTCTTGTCTGACCCTAGCAGCCAGGGGCTCAATGTGGATATCAAATAGAAGAGGAGAGAGTGGACATACCTGGTGAGTGCTTCTAGTCATACAAAAACTTCTTGTAATATTGCCATTTATATTTAGTCTTGCAGTAGGAGATCTATACAGAAGTTTAATCATGTTGCTAAATCTGGGGCCAAAGCCCATCTTCTGAAGCACTCTCCAAAGGAACCCCCACTCAACCCTATCAAAGGCCTTGGAAGCGTCAATAGACTTGGAGGTCTGCAAGTTGTCAAAAAGACGGTGGCGATTATAATGGGCCCCTTTATTAGGCATGAAACCATTTTAGTCTGGATGTATAATTGATGTCATAACACTGGATAGCCGCCGTGCCTACATTTTTGCCAGAAGTTTAACATCTGTATTAAGGAGAGAGATAGAGCTATATGACCCCAAATCATGGGGTCTTTACCCTTCTTTAATATAACTGTAATCACCGCCTCTGTCATTGTTTCTGGAAGAACTCCCTACTTTATTGAATCAGAGAGTGTTCTCCACAGATGGGGAAGAATAATCTCCCTATATTTACAATAAAATTCATAAGGGAGTCCATCCAGTCCAGGGGAGGAATTACCTGAACAGGAGTCAATTGCTTCCTCTATCTCCTAAAGAGACAAATCCATCTCCAGACGTTCTTTTTGACCATCCTTAAGCGTTGGAAGGGAAATAGAATCCAAATATGAGTCCATAATTTCCTCTGAGAGAACACTCTCTGATTTATATATATCACAAAAATGATTCAGAAATATTTTTATTATTCCGTCCTGATCTTCAATAATTGTCCCATCTGAGGCACGAATACTGCAAATCTCTTTTTTTCGATCCTGACTAGCTATTACCCTGGCCAGAATCTTCCCAGGACGTTCTGCCTCATAAAAATATTTTTGTCCTCTAAAGAATAACCTCTGTTGTGCTTTATCCAGAAGGAAATCAGAGAAGGCCTGTCTAGTCCTCTGCATAATCTCTCAAGCTTCCTCTGTTCTTAAACTAATAAAGCCAGCCATTCCAGCCCCAGCTGCTTCCGCCAATTCTTTCTCCCTCCTTGAATAACGCTTAGTTAGATCAGCAATTGTACTAATTAAAATCCCTCTCATAACCGCTTTAAACGCGTCCCAAACAAATTGGGATTTGGCTAAAAATATATTTTTATCCCAAAAGAAAATAATCTCCTTTTTTATCTGGTTATGATTGAATCCCCATTGGATATTAATAATTGGCAATCTAAATGGGAGTTTCAGACTAAAATTATTCCTGACCATACATAGCTCTATAAAAAGGGAACATGGTCAGATACGGATCTGGTCTTGTATTTCATCCGTTTAATACAATACAAGTATCTTGTTTATCAAGGCCAGATCAATTCTAGACATAGAGCTTCCCGATTTACTAACACAGGAGTACCTTAGGTTTCATAAAACAATTGAAATCCCCATTGACCACTACCATACATTGGGGCTACTGATCCACAAGCGCCATCAAAGAGGTCAATATTTGCATAGAGAAGGGAGGAGGAATATAAATAAAGGCCAAAATTAATAACTTTCCATCTAACCTACCATGGAGAAAGACATATCTCCCCTGTCTATCAACAGAAGATTTCAAACATGTAAAGTTAATCTGTTTATGGATTAAAACAGTAACTCCTCTGGAATAGATGGTATATGTAGAGTTGTAGACCTGGGTGGCCCACCTCCCCCCAAGACAAAAGATTGTATCCTGTGTAAAGTGGGTTTCTTCTAAGCTAACTAAAGCTGGCAAATGTCTCTGTATCAAATCTAGAACCACCTGCCTTTTTTTCTTCTCCCCAAGACCGCGAACATTCCATGTTGGTATTCTTGTAGTCATTATTTAATAATAAAACCTCCAGTTAGTAGAGTCCCTGGCATCACTTCGCTCCCCACCTCTAAAGAAAAAGGACGCACCATAGCCCACCCTCCCCTATTACTCCTCCCCAGCCGCAATCCCCAAATCCCCCTTGATCTGTAACAAAAGGTAACAGACCTCTTAGCTAGGACCATCCCTTGCCCACTCCCTCAGCTGAACCTCCCTCAGTCAAAAAAGGAAAATAATTTATTTTTCCTATCTAGCCAATCAGTGGCCACATCTGGAGTGACAAAAACACAGTTTCATTAAACACAATCCTTCATTTGTCTGGATACAGAAAAAGAGCATTTAATATCCTTGCCCTGAAGGCGTTTTTTAACATCCAAAAAAGTGTGTCTCTTATGTTGAACCACTTTGGAGAAATCAGGAAAAAACTGGAGTTTACACCCATTATGCAAAATTGGAGGGGAATCCTGAGCTCGCCTGAGGATCATATCTCTATCACAGGCGGCTAACATCTTGATGATTACAGTCCTTGGCAGCCTCCCCAGAGTGGGTTTTCCCCCAGGGATTCGATGGGCCCTTTCAATTAGAAACAATGGTGAAAAATATTCCTTCCCAAAATGATCCCAAATTATGAATTGCAACATTCCTGCTAGATCTTTGTCATCTAAAGATTCTAGTAAGCCAATAATTCGAACATTGCATCTTCTTGACCGATCTTCTAAATCCACCAATTTTTTTTAGGTGATTATATTGTTTTTTTATGTTATATTCTCCTTTTTTTAATATTTTCACCTCTATCTCCGTGTCATTCACTGTGCTTTATAATTCATTTAATTTTATCACGAATCTTTATCAAATCATCTTTTTTGATGAGGACGTCTGTCTGTACTGACCCCAATTGAACTGCAATATTTTGTATCGCTTTTCCGTTGTCTTTAACAATGGATAAAATCTCTTCTATTGGGGAGGAGTCATACATAGGCATCTCCCTGTCACCGATATGGGGGTCCCCCTCAGGTGCCTCCTTCGATCTACGTTCGGAAGTATTTTTTCTTGCATTAATGTCCTGCCTCCCTTTTGGACCCGACCTGGTACTCAAATTTGGTGATCTCAAAAATTGATCAATTCTGGAGGACTCTGTTTCTGTCCTGCCTTAAACAAAGTCAAATCCGTTGAACGTCTGTTCTGTTTAGGGGCCATTCTTTTTATTTTATTTTTTTGGTCACTCTTTTGTGTTTTTCCCCTTTTTTTTCCCCTCTTGTTTTCTTTGAATACTCCTTTTTACTTCTCTTCAGTCTCTCTCCTCACCGCCCCTCCTTTTTTTTTTCCTTTATCATCCCTGATTTTTTTTTCCAGTTGTTTTCACCCTTTTTCTTCCTACCCCTTTTTTTTTATATCCCAGTATAGATTTTAATATATACTTTTTCTCTCTTTTTCCTTCTTTCCACCCCTCAAACTTCAACAGAAGGGGTTAGTATTGTAATTGGTATAAAAAAAAAAAAGAACTGGGAAAAGGGGTTTAAGAGTAAAGTCCATGTTTCAAAAAAGAGTAAAGTCCAGTGGGGTTAGGTATAATTCCAAAAGTCCAGGGTACACTGCAGGACCGCTACACGCCCAGAGGAACGGGGCCACCGATGGAGCAGTCAGGAGCAGCTATGCAGGCAGGATCAAAATCGGACAGGTGGAGTAGCAGGAAAGGCCAGCCGGAAGGGTCCAGAAAGCATCCCAATCACAAAGGCATCACGGCTTGGAGACACACAGGGGGAACACCACCAAACACAGACGGCGGCGCTTCCACCCCCCAAGCCCAAGGCAGGCAAGGGCAGGCCGGCAGTTAATTAGTCCCAATATGATGGCAGGCAATTCTTACAGCTTGCGATCAGGCACGACGTCTACTCGTGCTGTGGAAGAGATCTGGCTTTGGAGGAGGGGGGAGAAGGCAACGCTACACCCTCACGTCATCGCGTCCACTTCCTATAGCAACTCTACTTTTAACGACACATAGAAACATAAAATGTAATAGCTGAAATATACCAGTGCGAAGCCGGGTCCTTCTGCTAGTATCTTATATATATATAAATGAGTTTCTGACTGGAATTCTGTCTGGAAGTCTGTCTGTCTATCTGTTTTTTATGCACAACCAAACGACTGGACCGATCTTCACCAAATTTGGCACACAGGTACATCAGGTGTCAGGGAAAGTTTTAGACCGTGTCTCAGCTCTAGGCTTTTTTTGACACTGTTTTTATTTAATTTTTTTATGGTGTTCACCTGAGGGGTTAGGTCATGTGATATTTTTATAGAGCTGGTTTTTACGGACGTGGCAATACCTAACACGTATACTTTTTTTAAATTTCACTTTAGCCAAATAATAGCATTTTTTAAACAAAAAAATTATGTTTTAATGTCTCCATGTTCTGAGAGCTATAGTTTTTTTCATTTTGAGAGATTTTCTTATGTAGGGGCTCCTTTTTTGGGGGATTAGGTGATGATTTTATTGGTACCATTTTGTGGGAGATACCCCTTTTTTTATCACTTGGAGTTGGTACTTTTTGTGATGTAAGGTGACAAAAATAGCTTTTTTGACACAGTTTTTTCAGACGGGGTGGATCATGTCATATATTTACAAAGCCAGTCGTTATGGATGCAGCAATACCAAATATGTATATTTTATTTATTTATTTCAATTTTTTTATGTAAATTACTTTATTGGGGATTTTATTTTTATATGAGAAACTTAAAAAAAAAAAAATATTTAACACTTTTTTTTATTTTATATTTTGCACTTTGCTTCCCCCATAAGGTCATACAAGACCTTTGGGGGACATTTACCTTCACTTAATTTATTTTTTCATTGATTTCTCCTGTAACTGGAGCTGACATAGTAACCCCAGTTGCAGTGGAAATACACCCCCCAGAGAGGCTGTACAGCGGAACACAATGCTGTACAGCCTCAGTGCAAGGCTGATCGAGGTCTATGAAAGACCCGACAGCTTCTGCAGTCTCCAGACCCCGGCGTTTCCTGATCTAGAAGGCAGGGACACCTGGGAACAGTCTCTTCCTTCTCTATGGGTGGCACTGCTGACAGCAGGCACCCCGCTCGGCAGCTGCACAATTAGCATGCAGCTGCCATCTCTGAATGGACATTCCAGAACATCCATTCAGAGATAAACATCTATCCATAGGACGTTTAAATCCTATGGGTGGATGTGAAGTGTTTAAAAAATTACCTGCATTAGCCAATATAAGCCTGCAAGTGTTTCATTTCATATGCCAACTGCCATACACACTCGGTCACATGTCCCTTATCAGCCAATAGAAGCTTGCAGGTCCTACTCAAGGTTTCCATAGCAACTCATCACAGGCTTTAGCATTTCGCAGGTTCTTAAATATTCAATCAGGATTAGATACACTACTCACAAGGGAGTATTAAACAGGATAGGATATTTTATACACAGCTCAGCAGACAGATTCACATAGAATAGGATTAGATACACAGCTCAGCAGAGAGCATTACACAGGACAGGATTAGATGCATAGCTCAGCAGACAGTATCACAAAGGATTGGATTAGATACATAGCTGAGCAGACGGTATCAAACAAGATAGGATTAGATACATAGCTCAACAGACAGTATCACAAAGGATAGGGTTAGATACACAGCTCAGCAGACAGTATCACACATTATAGGATTAGATACACAGCTTAGCAGACAGTATCACACAGGATATCATTCGATTCATAGCTCAACAAGGATTAAATAGCTCAGCAGACAGTATCACACATGATGGATTAGATACATAGCTCAGCAGAAAGTATCACACAGGATAGTATTAGATACCTAGCTTAGCAGACAGTATCACACAACATAAGATTAGATGCATAGCTTAACAGACAGTATCACACAATATAGGATTAGATACACAGCTCAGCAGACAGCATTACACAGGACAGGATTAGATATATAGCTCAGCAGACAGTATCACAAAGGATTGGATTAGATACATAGCTGAGCAGACAGTATCAAACAAGATAGGATTAGATACATAGCTCAACAGACAGTATCACAAAGGATAGGGTTAGATACACAGCTCAGCAGACAGTATCACACATTATAGGATTAGATACACAGCTTAGCAGACAGTATCACACAGGATATCATTCGATTCATAGCTCAACAAGGATTAAATAGCTCAGCAGACAGTATCACACATGATGGATTAGATACATAGCTCAGCAGACAGTATCACACATAATAGTATTAGATACATAGCTTAGCAGACAGTATCACACAACATAAGATTAGATGCATAGCTTAACAGACAGTATCACACAGGATAGGATTAGATACACAGCTCAGCAGACAGTATCACACAACATAAGATTAGATGCATAGCTTAACAGACAGTATCGCACAATATAGGATTAGATACATGGCTTAGCAGACAGTATCACATAGGATAGGATTAGACACATATCTCAGCAGAAAGTATAACACAGGATAGGATTAGATACATAGTTCAGCAGACAGTATCACATAGGATAGGATTAGATACATAGCTCAGCAGACAGTATCACATAGGATAGGAATAGATACACAGCTTAGCAGACAGTTCGACCTGCTATTGTAGAGGTCACTGTTATAGGGGATACTGTTGATATTTTTTAACGACACAGAAGCATTAAATGAAATAGATGACATATACCCATGCGCAGCCGGGTCCTTCTGCCACTCTCATATATATAAAAATGAGTTTCTGTCTCTCTGTTCTCTGAGCAAACAATTGGAGCTATCTTCACCAAATTTGGCACATAGGTACATCAGGTGTCCGGGAAGGTTTTAGACTGGGTCTCAGCTCTCTAGGACGTACCTTTCCTAAGATATTCCTAAAAGATGACCTGCATTAGCCAATACAAGCCTGTAAGTCTTTCTCTTCATATCCCAACTGCCACACACATGGTCATAGGGTACTATGAGGTCACTGTTAACCCCTTACAGACCCATGAAGTACCGATACGGCATGGGTCCAGAGCCTTTAAGGACCCATGAAGTACCGGTACGTCATGGGTTTAAAACGGGATTGCGGCGCAGCGGGGATTAATCGGAACAGGATGTCCGCTGAAATCATTCAGCGGGCATCCTGTCACAACGTCGGGGGTCATGTGACCCCCCATATCGGCGATCGCAGAAAACCGTTTGCTGCGTTTCTGGTCCATTCGGGTCTCTGGTGACCGGATGAAGCGGAAAAGTACTGTGATTGTGGTGTGATTACACACCACCAATCACAGTCCGAGCATTTGGGAGAGGCGGTACTGGCCATGGTGCTGATTAGGGGTGGAGGTGCTGTCCAAGGTACTGATTGGTGAGGGGAGAGAGGTGGGAGATTCAAACTCCGGGCGCTCCTCTCTCCCCTGCTCTTCCTGTTTCAGCACCTGCACCATCCACAACCATCCTCACCAGGCTCCTGCGATCCCCCCCGTCGGCACCCATCACCCTCCTGCACCCATCACCCTCCAGGTAGGTTAGGGTCAGTGAGGGAGAGGTACCGTTAGGCAGGGATAGACGGGAAAAGTAAGTTAGGAAAAAAAAACTAAAACAAAAACAAAACCACTTTATCTAAATTTATTATTTTCGAGCTTTGAGACCCTAGACCCCCCCCTGCCACTTGCACCCCCCCCCCCCCCCCCAGCGCTATCCCGAAGCACTGGCAGCACAGGGACATTCCTCCAATTCTATGAGTTAGTCCTCAAGAACCTGATGTTTTCAGACCGGGAAAGAGCAGGCCGGAGTACCTCGGGAATTGGAGGGACCCAGATCGTCCCTGGCCAACAATTTCCAGGTGTGGTCCCCCATACTGGAAAGAAGGGACGAACCCAAAAAAGATGCAGAGGGTGTCACAAGAGGGGGATACAGAAGGACACCACCACTCAATGTGACACTTGACCTGATCATCCGGGCCTCTGCATTATCGATTGCTTCAGTGAGTATCACACTTCCATGGAGTACTACATTTTTATAATCCCCAACAGTCCCCTAGAGAACATAAAAACCTATGGCTCTCAGACTTTGGAGACACAGAACCATTTTTTCCCCCAAAAAAATATTAGCTTTAGTGCAGGCATCCTCAAACTACGGCCCTCCAGATGATGTAAAACTATAACTCCCAGCATGCCCAGACAACCTACAGCCATCAGCAGGGCATGGTGGGAATTGCAGTTTTACAAAATCTGGAGGGCCGCAGATTGAGGATGCCTGCTTAGTGTCTCCAAAGTCTGAGAGCCATACATATTGGGCATCGCCGCATCCGTAAAAATCTTCTCTATAAAAATAACATGTAACCCAACCCCCCCCGGATGAACAGCGTTAAAAAAATAAAATAAAAAAGTGTAAAAAAAGCCTAACATCACAAAAAGTGTAATAGCAAGCGATCAATGTCATATTCACCCCCAATTAGTGCCAATAAAACCGCCATCTCATCCCGCAAAAAATGAGCCCCTACATTAGATAGTCGCCCAACAAAAAAAAAAAAATTTGATACTAAAATAATTTTTGGGGGTTCGTAAAATATATATATTTTGTAAACTAAATATAGTGTAAAATCTAAATAAATTTTAAAATGTAGACATATTAGGTATCGCCGCGTCCGTAAGAATCTGCTCTATAAAAATAACATTTGACGAAACCCCTCGGATGAACAGCATTAAAAATATAAAATAAAAACGGTGCCAAAACACCAGTAATAAAGCAAGTGTTAGCCAACCAAAACTAAATATTTTTGCCCTGATTCTGTAGTTTGCAGAAACACCCCATATGTGGTCGTAAATAGCTATATAGCCACACGGCAGGGCATAGAACGAAGGGAATGCCATATGGTTTCTGGACGGCAGATTTTGATGGACTGGTTTGTTTACACCATGTCCCATTAGAAGCCCCAATGATGTAGCCTAGACTAGAAACTCCAAAAAAGTGACCCCATCTAAGAAACTACACCCCTCAAGGTATTCAAAAGTTACTTAACAAACTTTGTTAACCCTTTAGGTGTTCCACAAAACTAAATAGCGAATGTAGAAACAATTTTAGAATTTACATTTTTTGTTACCTTGCCTCAAAAAAGTGTAATATAGAGCAACCAAAAATCATATTTACCATAAAATAGTCCCAAAACAACAATCACCTTATCCCGTAGTTTCCTAGATGGGGTCACTTTTATGGAGTTTCTACTTTAGGGGTGCATCAGGGGGCTTGAAAGGGTACATGGTGTAAATAAACCAGTCCAGCAAAATCTGCCTTCCAAAAACCATATGGCGTTCCCCTTCTTCTATGTCCTGCTGTTTAGCCAAATAGTAGTTTCAACAGTTTGAAATTCCAAAATTGTTTCTCCATCTGCCATTAACTCTTGTGGAACACCTAAAGGGTTAACAAAGTTTGTAAACCCAGTTTTGAATACCTTGAGGGGTGTACTTTCTTAGATGGAGTCACTTTTTTGGAATTTTTATTCTAGGGGTGCAACGGGGGGCTTGAAATGGGACAAATGTATAAACAAAACCAGTCCTGCAAAATCTGCCTTGCAAAAACCATATGGCGTTCCTCTCCTTTGGCCAAACAGTAGTTTACGACCACATATAGGGTGTTTCTACAAACTACAGAATCAGAACAACCCATATTGAGTTTTTGGGGGCAGTTAAACCCTTGCTTTCTTCCTGAAAAAAATTGATTATATTGGAAACATTTTCCAAAAAATCAAAATTGTTAAATTTTATGTCCATTTGCCATGAAGTCTTGTGGAGGACCTAAAGGGTTAACAAAGTTTGTAAAATCAGTTATGAATACCATGAGGGGTATTAGTTTCTAAAATGGGGTCTATTACGTAAGCCTCACAAAGTGACTTCAGACCTGAACAGGTCCATAAAAAGTGGGATTTGGAAAATTTCTGAACATTTTTGAAATTTGCTTCTAAAACTGTAACATCCCCAAAAAATAAAATATAATTCCCAAAATGATACAAACATGAAGTAGACATATGGGGAATGTAAAGTCATCACAATTTTTGGGGGTATTACTATGTATTACAGAAGTAGAGAAACTAAAACTTAAAAATTTTGCTAATTTTTCAAAATTTATGGTAAATTTTGTATTTTTTTATGCAAAAAAATTTTCTTTTTTGACCCAATTTTAGCAGTGTCATGAAGTACAATATGTGACTAAAAAACTATCTCAGAATGGCATGGGTAAGTAAAAGCGTTTGAAAGTTATCAGCACTTAAAGTGACACCGGTCAGATTTGCAAAAAATGACCAAGTACTTAAGGTGAAATAGAGTCCTTAAGGGGTTAAGGGAGCGGTGTACTGTGGAGGTCACTGTTAAGGGAACGGGGTACTGTGGCAGTCACTGGTAAAGGGATGGGTGCTGTGGAGGTCACAGATAAGGGGATGGTCCCCTTTGACGGTCAGTATTAAAGGGTTTCTGTCACCAGATTTAACCCTATTAAGCTAGCTGACATAAGCGATGTGCTAATGTCAGATAAACATAACTAGCCTATTCCTACTTTTATCTATGCCCCTGTTACGCCAAAATCTAACTTTTATAATATGCTTATTAGTCTCTAGGAGCAGGGAGGGCATTGTTATTGCTCCTAGAGGCTCCGCTCTCCCACCTTTTTTCGCCTCCCTCCAAGTCCTGATTGACATGGCCAGGCAGCGCTCTCATCTGTCTGCCAGTCCTGTGCTCTTGGGAAATCTCGTGCCGTTCAGTATCCAGCGCAGGCACAGTGAGTAAGCTGGCAGCCTGCGAGCATCTTTCCCTCACTGCGTCTTCGCCGAATGCTGAACGCTGCAAGATTTCACAAGAGCACAGGACTGGCAGACAGATGAGAGCGCTGCCTGGCCCTGTCAATCAGGACTTGGAGGGAGGTGACAAAGGTGGGAGAACGGAGCCTCTAGGACAGGGGTGCACAACCTGCGGCCCGGGGGCCACATGCGGCCCTTGATACCATTCTGTGTGGCCCCCAACCATCTGGTAACTGACATGTATGCCTATGTCTTGTGGCTACTCACATATATTTTTCATGTATTTTTCCCATTAGATGGGAGTCCTGGAAGTGTAACTAGACATTAATGGTATATAATGTGTGTTCAAAATGTCATAAGTACAATATTTCAGTTGTTAATACACTTTTACATTTTAATTTCGGCCCTCGTCATTGGTTCAGTCTGGCAATGTGGCCCCCAACCAGGAAACGTTGTGCACCCCTGCTCTAGGAGCAGGAACAACGCCCCCCCCCCCCTGTTTCTAGAGGCTAATTAGCATATTATAAAAGTTAGATTTTTGGCTTAACGGGGCATAGATAAAAGTAGGAATAGGTATGTTAGGTTTAGCTGACATTAGCACATTGCTAATGTCATCTTGCTTAATACTGTTAAATCTGGTGACAGAATCCCTTTAAGGTTTGGGGGTGCTGTTTAGGTCACTGTTAAGGGGGCTGGCCCCTGAGGAGGTCAATGTAAAGGGAGTGGGGTGCTATGAAACTCACTGTTAAAGGGGTGGGCTGCTATGAAGGTCAAAGTTAAGAGGATGGGCTGCTATAAAGATCCCATTTTAAGGAGGCGGGGCACTGTGGGGGAGGTCAGTGTTAAGGGGTGCGTGGCTGTGGAGTTCACTGTTGAGTTGGTGGGGTACTGTAGAGGTCACTGTGATAGGGGATACTGTTGATATCTTTAGCGACACGCAGAAACATTAAATTAAATTAAATAGATGAAATATACCAATGCGAAGACGGGTCCTTCTGCTAGTATTTTAAGATATAAAAATGAGTTTCTGACTGGAAGTCTGTCTGGACATCTGTCTGTCTATCTTTTTTTTTTATGTGCGACCAAACGACTTGACTGATCTTCACCAAATTTGGCACACAGGTACATTAGGTGTCCGGGAAGTTTTTCGACCGTCTCTCAGCTCTCTAATGACCTGCATTAGCCAATATAAGCCTGCAAGTGTTTCTCTACATATGCCAACTGCATAGAGTATCTATAGTATCACACAGGATAGGATATTAGATACATAGCTCAGCAGACAGCATAGCATAGGATAGGATTAGATACATAGCTCAGCAGACAGTATCACACAGGATAGGATTAGATACACAGCTCAGCAGACAATTTCACACAGGATATTATTAGACACACAGTTTATCAAGAATTAGATACATGGCTCAGCAGACAGTATCACATAGGATAGAATTAGATACAAAGCTTAGCAGACAGTATCAAACAACATAGGATTAGATACACAACTAAGCAGACAGTATCACATAGGACTGTATTAGATACAAAGCTTAGCAGAAAGTATCACTCAGAATGGGACAAGATATATAGCTCAACAGGCAGTATCACAAAGGGTAGGATTATATACATAGCTTAGCAGACAGTATCACACAGGATAGGATTAGATGCATAGCTGAGCCAGACAATATCACACATGACAGGATTAGATAAACAGCTCAGCGGGCAGTATCACATAGGATGGGATATTAGATACTGAGCAGACAGTATCACACAGGATAGGATTAGATACACAGCTCAGCAGACAGTATCACACAGGATAGGGTTAGATACATAGATTAGCAGACAGTATCACACAGGATAGGATTAGATACATAGCTCAGCAGACAGTATCACACAGGATAGGGTTAGATACATAGATTAGCAGACAGTATCACACAGGATAGGATTAGATACATAGCTCAGCAGACAGTATCACACAGGATAGGATAGGATACACAGCTCAGCAGACAGTATCACACAACATAAGATTAGATACGTAGCTTAGCAGACAGCATCACACAAGATATGAATTTATACATAGCTTAGCAGACAGTATCACACAGGATATTATTAGATACATAGCTTAGCAGACAGTATCACACAGAATAAGATTAGATACATAGTTCAGCAGACAGTATCACACAACATAAGATTAGATACATAGCTTAGCAGACAGAATCACACAGAATAGGATTAGATACACAGCTCAGCAGACAGTATCACACAGGATAGGGTTAGATACATAGATTAGCAGACAGTATCACACAGGATATGATTAGATACATAGCTCAGAAGACAGTATCACACATAATAGGATTAGATACATAGCTCAGCAGACAGTATCACACAACATAAGATTAGATACATAGCTTAGCAGACAGTATCACACAGGATAGGATTAGATACACAGCTCAGCAACAGTATCACACAGGATAGGGTTAGATACATAGATTAGCAGACAGTATCACACAGGATAGGATTAGATACATAGCTCAGCAGACAGTATCACACATAATAGGATTAGATACATAGCTCAGCAGACAGTATCACACAACATAAGATTAGATACATAGCTTAGCAGACAGTATCACACAGGATAGGATTAGATACACAGCTCAGCAGACAGTATCACACAGGATAGGGTTAGATACATAGCTCAGCAGACAGTATCACACAGGATAGGATTAGATACACAGCTCAGCAGACAGTGGAGCGGGGTGCTGTAGAGGTGACTGTTATGGGGGATACTGTTGATATCTTAACGACACACAGAAACATTAAATGAAATAGATGAAATGTACCCATGCGAAGACGGGTTCTTCTGCTACTCTCTTATATTATAAAAATGAGTTTCTGTCCGTCCGTCTGTCTGTTCTTTATGCGCGACCAAACAACTGGACCGATATTCACCAAATTTGTCACACATTAGGTGTCAGGGAAGGTGTTAGACTGGGTCTCAGCTCTCTAGGATTTACCTTTCCTGACATATTCCCAAAAATGACCTGTATTAGCCAATACAAGCCTGCAAGTCTTTTGCTTCATATACCAATTGCCATACACATGGTCACATGTCCCTTATCAGCCAATAGAAGCTCACAGGCCCTTAGTCTCCACATACACACAGTTTTTCTCCAGGTTTTTATAACAACCCAGCCATTTTTCTTCCCTGCTGTAGGTCAGCTTTAGGCTAGGGCTACAGCACGATAATAACTCGCACAACACATAGGGCACAACTACGCTGCTACATGCATCCATCTTGGATGTATTTTTTGTGATTATCGTATCATAGTCGCAGCATGTCACATGTCGCTCTGCGACACCATAGCCAATCATTATAAAAAATTGTTGAGACAAAAAAATGTTGTGCGACACATGTCGTCATGTAGCCCTTGCATTAAAGGGACGGGCGCTGTGGAGGTCACTGTTAAAGAGGCGAGAGATTTGGAGGTCACTGTTAAAGAGGCTGGCACTGTGGAGGTCACTGTTAAAGGACCAGGCACTGTGTACATTGGGTGTCCGGTAAGGTTTTAGACCGGGTCTCAGCTCTTTAGGATGTTCTGTTCCTATATATCTATTCATTTCTTATCAAAGGGCAAATAATCTAAGAGACCACTTGGTTAGAAGCCACTATGTGAAATCTGTGCAGTATTTTCGGATCAGGAAGACCCCCATGGGGCAATAAAGAATGGGGAAAATGTGTGGTATGTTATAACATGGATAGAGCGGACAGATTCTGGGACTCTTCAGGTATCAGACAATATAATATTACACATACAATCACGTGTACTACTGTGGGGGCCATCTACTGGGCAATTTGCTCTTATAAAAAGATACATAGGAATGACTACATGTCAGGTCAGATGTAGAATAAGAAAACATGTGCTGGGGATACAATCAGCCAGAGATGAGGAAGATGTAAGTACACTACATACAATTCCCAGACACTTTAAGGAAATGCATGGTTCAGACAGCTCACTTCTGAGGTTTCGGGGCATTGACCACATTATCGTCTCTCCCGGGGTAGTAATTGGAATATGTATCACACGTAGCACTTTTATATTATGTATACATTATAGAGAGTGAATTATGTCTTGGTTTTCAATTGTGGTTAATTATAATGCAGACAAAAGAAGTTACAGCCAGCTCACCTATATCATCCTGTGTGACGGTGCACGGGGCGGACCCAAGCCAGTTCTGATGTAGATCCACATAAACAGAAAAGAAGCTCCAGCACCAGACGTAGACGTTTCAAAAATCCCAGTCTTTATTCACCAAAATATTCCAAGTAAATACAGCAAACAGTGGCACTGGTTCCCACTTACTCCCAGTAGATTTACACGTTTCGAACAGCAGTGTTCTTAGTCATAATCCAAAGTGTCTGACATGCTCCGAGTTGAAATAGGGTCCAACTCCGGTGTCCCAAACCCCAGGGAGGGGTTTGAGAAAAAAGGGTGGACACAAGATCAACTAGGTCCATGTGAAACACCTGTACAAACATGCTCACCCGTGACATATACTATCCATCTAAGTAATAATAAAAATAAAATCATATAGCTCCTACACATTGATGCAGTCTAGGTAGCCATACATAACACACATTACATTGTTTCCACATGTGGATACTAGGTTAGATTGACAGAAGCAAATTAAAGCATCAAGATACATTGCGCTGTAATTTAATTACGTCACATTCTGCTAAAAACACATTGTATCATGTAGTTCTAATAATATTATCCCCAGAACACATAACAACAGGTTAGACCTTTATTCCTGCACTGAGGTGAGTCCATGGTGATATCCCTTGCTGGATTATATTGTCTCCGGGATCCAATTACTACCATATTCTCCGGAACCGCATAGTGTGAACTGGATGGAACAGCGGCTTAGGAAGAACCAGATAACTAGAGTTGAGCGAACACCTGGATGTTCGGGTTCGAGAAGTTCGGCCGAACTTCCCGGAAATGTTCGGGTTCGGGATCCGAACCCGATCCGAACTTCGTCCCGAACACGAACCCCATTGAAGTCAATGGGGACCCGAACTTTTCGGCACTAAAACGGCTGTAAAACAGCCCAGGAAAGGGCTAGAGGGCTGCAAAAGGCAGCAACATGTAGGTAAATCCCCTGCAAACAAATGTGGATAGGGAAATGAATTAAAATAAAAATTAAATAAATAAAAATTAACCAAAATCAAATGGAGAGAGGTCCCATAGCAGAGAATCTGGCTTCCCGTCACCCACCACTGGAACAGTCCATTCTCAGATATTTAGGCCCCGGCACCCAGGCAGAGGAGAGAGGTGCCGTAACAGAGAATCTGGCTTCATGTCAGCAGAGAATCAGTCTTCATATCATAGCAGAGAATCAGGCTTCACGTCACCCACCACTGCAACAGTCCATTGTCATAAATTTAGGCCCAGCACCCAGGCAGAGGAGAGAGGTCCCGTAACAGACAATCTGGCTTCATGTCAGCAGAGAATTAGTCTGCATGTCATAGCAGAGAATGAGGCTTCACGTCAGCCACCAGTGCAACAGTCCATTGGCATATATTTAGGCCCAGCACCCAGGCAGAGGAGAGAGGTCCCGTAACAGACAATCTGGCTTCATGTCAGCAGAGAATCAGTCTTCATGTCATAGCAGAGAATCAGGCTTCACGTCACCCACCACTGTAAGAGTCCATTTTCATAAATTTAGGCCCAGCACCCAGGCAGAGGAGAGAGGTCCCGTAACAGAGGATCTGGCTTCATGTCAGCAGAGAATCAGTCTGCATGTCATAGCAGAGAATCAGGCTTCACGTCACCCACCACTGCAACAGTCCATTGGCATATATTTAGGCCCAGCACCCAGGCAGAGGAGAGAGGTCCCATAACAGACAATCTGGCTTCATGTCAGCAGAGAATCAGTCTTCATGTCATAGCAGAGAATCAGGCTTCACGTCACCCACCACTGTAAGAGTCCATTTTCATAAATTTAGGCCCAGCACCCAGATAGAGGAGAGAGGTCCCGTAACAGAGGATCTGGCTTCATGTCAGCAGAGAATCAGTCTGCATGTCATAGCAGAGAATCAGGCTTCACGTCACCTACCACTGCAACAGTCCATTGTCATAAATTTAGGCCCAGCACCCAGGCAGAGGAGAGAGGTCCCGTAACAGACAATCTGGCTTCATGTCAGCAGAGAATCAGTCTGCATGTCATAGCAGAGAATCAGGCTTCACGTCACCCACCACTGCAACAGTCCATTGTCATAAATTTAGGCCCAGCACCCAGGCAGAGGAGAGAGGTCCCGTAACAGAGGATCTGGCTTCATGTCAGCAGAGAATTAGTCTGCATGTCATAGCAGAGAATGAGGCTTCACGTCAGCCACCACTGCAACAGTCCATTCGCATAAATTTAGGCCCAGCACCCAGGCAGAGGAGAGAGGTCCCGTAACAGACAATCTGGCTTCATGTCAGCAGAGAATCAGTCTGTATGTCATAGCAGAGAATCAGGCTTCACGTCACCCACCACTGCAACAGTCCATTGTCATAAATTTAGGCCCAGCACCCAGGCAGAGGAGAGAGGTCCCGTAACAGAGGATCTGGCTTCATGTCAGCAGAGAATCAGTCTTCATATCATAGCAGAGAATCAGGCTTCACGTCACCCACCACTGCAACAGTCCATTGTCATAAATTTAGGCCCAGCACCCAGGCAGAGGAGAGAGGTCCCGTAACAGACAATCTGGCTTCATGTCAGCAGAGAATTAGTCTGCATGTCATAGCAGAGAATGAGGCTTCACGTCAGCCACCACTGCAACAGTCCATTGGCATATATTTAGGCCCAGCACCCAGGCAGAGGAGAGAGGTCCCGTAACAGACAATCTGGCTTCATGTCAGCAGAGAATCAGTCTTCATGTCATAGCAGAGAATCAGGCTTCACGTCACCCACCACTGCAACAGTCCATTGTCATAAATTTAGGCCCAGCACCCAGGCAGAGGAGAGAGGTCCCGTAACAGACAATCTGGCTTCATGTCAGCAGAGAATTAGTCTGCATGTCATAGCAGAGAATGAGGCTTCACGTCAGCCACCACTGCAACAGTCCATTGGCATATATTTAGGCCCAGCACCCAGGCAGAGGAGAGAGGTCCCGTAACAGACAATCTGGCTTCATGTCAGCAGAGAATTAGTCTGCATGTAATAGCAGAGAATGAGGCTTCACGTCAGCCACCACTGCAACAGTCCATTGGCATATATTTAGGACCAGCACCCAGGCAGAGGAGAGAGGTCCCGTAACAGAGGATCTGGCTTCATGTCAGCAGAGAATCAGTCTTCATGTCATAGCAGAGAATCAGGCTTCACGTCACCCACCACTGTAAGAGTCCATTTTCATAAATTTAGGCCCAGCACCCAGATAGAGGAGAGAGGTCCCGTAACAGAGGATCTGGCTTCATGTCAGCAGAGAATCAGTCTGCATGTCATAGCAGAGAATCAGGCTTCACGTCACCTACCACTGCAACAGTCCTTTGTCATAAATTTAGGCCCAGCACCCAGGCAGAGGAGAGAGGTCCCGTAACAGACAATCTGGCTTCATGTCAGCAGAGAATCAGTCTGCATGTCATAGCAGAGAATCAGGCTTCACGTCACCCACCACTGCAACAGTCCATTGTCATAAATTTAGGCCCAGCACCCAGGCAGAGGAGAGAGGTCCTGTAACAGAGGATCTGGCTTCATGTCAGCAGAGAATCAGTCTTCATATCATAGCAGAGAATCAGGCTTCACGTCACCCACCACTGCAACAGTCCATTGTCATAAATTTAGGCCCAGCACCCAGGCAGAGGAGAGAGGTCCCGTAACAGACAATCTGGCTTCATGTCAGCAGAGAATTAGTCTGCATGTCATAGCAGAGAATGAGGCTTCACGTCAGCCACCACTGCAACAGTCCATTGGCATATATTTAGGCCCAGCACCCAGGCAGAGGAGAGAGGTCCCGTAACAGACAATCTGGCTTCATGTCAGCAGAGAATCAGTCTTCATGTCATAGCAGAGAATCAGGCTTCACGTCACCCACCACTGCAACAGTCCATTGTCATAAATTTAGGCCCAGCACCCAGGCAGAGGAGAGAGGTCCCGTAACAGACAATCTGGCTTCATGTCAGCAGAGAATTAGTCTGCATGTCATAGCAGAGAATGAGGCTTCACGTCAGCCACCACTGCAACAGTCCATTGGCATATATTTAGGCCCAGCACCCAGGCAGAGGAGAGAGGTCCCGTAACAGACAATCTGGCTTCATGTCAGCAGAGAATCAGTCTTCATGTCATAGCAGAGAATCAGGCTTCACGTCACCCACCACTGCAACAGTCCATTGTCATAAATTTAGGCCCAGCACCCAGGCAGAGGAGAGATGTCCCGTAACAGACAATCTGGCTTCATGTCAGCAGAGAATTAGTCTGCATGTCATAGCAGAGAATGAGGCTTCACGTCAGCCACCACTGCAACAGTCCATTGGCATATATTTAGGCCCAGCACCCAGGCAGAGGAGAGAGGTCCCGTAACAGACAATCTGGCTTCATGTCAGCAGAGAATTAGTCTGCATGTAATAGCAGAGAATGAGGCTTCACGTCAGCCACCACTGCAACAGTCCATTGGCATATATTTAGGACCAGCACCCAGGCAGAGGAGAGAGGTCCCGTAACAGAGGATCTGGCTTCATGTCAGCAGAGAATCAGTCTTCATGTCATAGCAGAGAATCAGGCTTCACGTCACCCACCACTGTAAGAGTCCATTTTCATAAATTTAGGCCCAGCACCCAGATAGAGGAGAGAGGTCCCGTAACAGAGGATCTGGCTTCATGTCAGCAGAGAATCAGTCTGCATGTCATAGCAGAGAATCAGGCTTCACGTCACCTACCACTGCAACAGTCCTTTGTCATAAATTTAGGCCCAGCACCCAGGCAGAGGAGAGAGGTCCCGTAACAGACAATCTGGCTTCATGTCAGCAGAGAATCAGTCTGCATGTCATAGCAGAGAATCAGGCTTCACGTCACCCACCACTGCAACAGTCCATTGTCATAAATTTAGGCCCAGCACCCAGGCAGAGGAGAGAGGTCCTGTAACAGAGGATCTGGCTTCATTTCAGCAGAGAATCAGTCTTCATATCATAGCAGAGAATCAGGCTTCACGTCACCCACCACTGCAACAGTCCATTGTCATAAATTTAGGCCCAGCACCCAGGCAGAGGAGAGAGGTCCCGTAACAGACAATCTGGCTTCATGTCAGCAGAGAATTAGTCTGCATGTCATAGCAGAGAATGAGGCTTCACGTCAGCCACCACTGCAACAGTCCATTGGCATATATTTAGGCCCAGCACCCAGGCAGAGGAGAGAGGTCCCGTAACAGACAATCTGGCTTCATGTCAGCAGAGAATCAGTCTTCATGTCATAGCAGAGAATCAGGCTTCACGTCACCCACCACTGCAACAGTCCATTGTCATAAATTTAGGCCCAGCACCCAGGCAGAGGAGAGAGGTCCCGTAACAGACAATCTGGCTTCATGTCAGCAGAGAATTAGTCTGCATGTCATAGCAGAGAATGAGGCTTCACGTCAGCCACCACTGCAACAGTCCATTGGCATATATTTAGGCCCAGCACCCAGGCAGAGGAGAGAGGTCCCGTAACAGACAATCTGGCTTCATGTCAGCAGAGAATCAGTCTTCATGTCATAGCAGAGAATCAGGCTTCACGTCACCCACCACTGCAACAGTCCATTGTCATAAATTTAGGCCCAGCACCCAGGCAGAGGAGAGATGTCCCGTAACAGACAATCTGGCTTCATGTCAGCAGAGAATTAGTCTGCATGTCATAGCAGAGAATGAGGCTTCACGTCAGCCACCACTGCAACAGTCCATTGGCATATATTTAGGCCCAGCACCCAGGCAGAGGAGAGAGGTCCCGTAACAGACAATCTGGCTTCATGTCAGCAGAGAATTAGTCTGCATGTAATAGCAGAGAATGAGGCTTCACGTCAGCCACCACTGCAACAGTCCATTGGCATATATTTAGGACCAGCACCCAGGCAGAGGAGAGAGGTCCCGTAACAGAGGATCTGGCTTCATGTCAGCAGAGAATCAGTCTTCATGTCATAGCAGAGAATCAGGCTTCACGTCACCCACCACTGCAACAGTCCATTGTCATAAATTTCGGCCCAGCACCCAGGCAGAGGAGAGAGGTCCCGTAACAGACAATCTGGCTTCATGTCAGCAGAGAATCAGTCTGCATGTCATAGCAGAGAATGAGGCTTCACGTCAGCCACCAGTGCAACAGTCCATTGGCATATATTTAGGCCCAGCACCCAGGCAGAGGAGAGAGGTCCCGTAACAGACAATCTGGCTTCATGTCAGCAGAGAATCAGTCTGCATGTCATAGCAGAGAATGAGGCTTCACGTCAGCCACCAGTGCAACAGTCCATTGGCATATATTTAGGCCCAGCACCCAGGCAGAGGAGAGAGGTCCCGTAACAGACAATCTGGCTTCATGTCAGCAGAGAATTAGTCTGCATGTCATAGCAGAGAATGAGGCTTCACGTCAGCCACCACTGCAACAGTCCATTGGCATATATTTAGGCCCAGCACCCAGGCAGAGGAGAGAGGTCCCGTAACAGACAATCTGGCTTCATGTCAGCAGAGAATCAGTCTTCATATCATAGCAGAGAATGAGGCTTCACGTCAGCCACCAGTGCAACAGTCCATTGGCATATATTTAGGCCCAGCACACAGGCAGAGGAGAGAGGTCCCGTAACAGAGGATCTGGCTTCATGTTAGCAGAGAATTAGTCTGCATGTCATAGCAGAGAATGAGGCTTCACGTCAGCCACCACTGCAACAGTCCATTGGCATATATTTAGGCCCAGCACCCAGGCAGAGGAGAGAGGTCCCGTAACAGACAATCTGGCTTCATGTCAGCAGAGAATCAGTCTTCATATCATAGCAGAGAATGAGGCTTCACGTCAGCCACCAGTGCAACAGTCCATTGGCATATATTTAGGCCCAGCACACAGGCAGAGGAGAGAGGTCCCGTAACAGAGGATCTGGCTTCATGTCAGCAGAGAATTAGTCTGCATGTCATAGCAGAGAATGAGGCTTCACGTCAGCCACCACTGCAACAGTCCATTGGCATATATTTAGGCCCAGCACCCAGGCAGAGGAGAGAGGTCCCGTAACAGACAATCAGGCTTCATGTCAGCAGAGAATCAGTCTTCATGTCATAGCAGAGAATCAGGCTTCACGTCACCCACCACTGTAAGAGTCCATTTTCATAAATTTAGGCCCAGCACCCAGGCAGAGGAGAGAGGTCCCGTAACAGAGGATCTGGCTTCATGTCAGCAGAGAATCAGTCTGCATGTCATAGCAGAGAATCAGGCTTCACGTCACCCAACATTGGAACAGTCCATTGGCATATATTTAGGCCGCGGCACCCAGACAGAGGAGAGGTTCATTCAACTTTGGGTAGCCTCGCAATATAATGGTAAAATGAAAATAAAAATAGGATTAAATGAGGAAGTGCCCTGGAGTCCAATAATATATGGTTAAGGGGAGGTAGTTAATGTCTAATCTGGACAAGGGACGGACAGATCCTGTGGGATCCATGCCTGGTTCATTTTTATGAACGTCAGCTTGTCCACATTGGCTGTAGACAGGCGGCTGCGTTTGTCTGTAATGACGCCCCCTGCCGTGCTGAATACACGTTCAGACAAAACGCTGGCCGCCGGGCAGGCCAGCACCTCCAAGGCATAAAAGGCTAGCTCTGGCCACGTGGACAATTTAGAGACCCAGAAGTTGAATGGGGCCGAACCATCAGTCAGTACATGGAGGGGTGTGCACATGTACTGTTCCACCATGTTAGTGAAATGTTGCCTCCTGCTAACACGTTGCGTATCAGGTGGTGGTGCAGTTAGCTGTGGCGTGTTGACAAAACTTTTCCACATCTCTGCCATGCTAACCCTGCCCTCAGAGGAGCTGACCGTGACACAGCTGCCTTGGCGACCTCTTGCTCCTCCTCTGCCTTGGCCTTGGGCTTCCACTTGTTCCCCTGTGACATTTGGGAATGCTCTCAGTAGCGCATGTACCAACGTGCGCTTGTACTCGCGCATCTTCCTATCACGCTCCAGTGCAGGAAGTAAGGTGGGCACATTGTCTTTGTAGCGTGGATCCAGCAGGGTGGCAACCCAGTAGTCCGCACAGGTTAAAATGTGGGCAACTCTGCTGTCGTTGCTGCAGCATGTAGTCGCTCATGTGTGCCAGGCTGCCCAGGGGTAAGGACAAGCTGTCCTCTGTGGGAGGCGTATCGTCATCGTCCTGCCTTTCCCCCCAGCCACGCACCAGTGATGGACCCGAGCTGCGTTGGGTGCCACCCCGCTGTGACCATGCTTCATCCTCATCCTCCTCCACCTCCTCCTCATCCTCGTCCTCCTCGTCCTCCAGTAGTGGGCCCTGGCTGGCCACATTTGTACCTGGCCTCTGCTGTTGCCAAAAACCTCCCTCTGAGTCACTTCGAAGAGACTGGCCTGAAAGTGCTAAATATGACCCCTCTTCCTCCTCCTCCTCCTCCTCCTGGGCCACCTCCTCTTCCATCATCGCCCTAAGTGTTTTCTCAAGGAGACATAGAAGTGGTATTGTAACGCTGATAACGGCGTCATCGCCACTAGCCATGTTGGTGGAGTACTCGAAACAGCGCAACAGGGCACACAGGTCTCGCATGGAGGCCCAGTCATTGGTGGTGAAGTGGTGCTGTTCTGTAGTGCGACTGACCCGTGCGTGCTGCAGCTGAAACTCCACTATGGCCTGCTGCTGCTCGCACAGTCTGTCCAGCATGTGCAAGGTGGAGTTCCACCTGGTGGGCACGTCGCATATGAGGCGGTGAGCGGGAAGGCCGAAGTTACGCTGTAGCGCAGACAGGCGAGCAGCAGCAGGATGTGAACGCCGGAAGCGCGAACAGACGGCCCGCACTTTATGCAGCAGCTCTGACATGTCGGGGAAGTTGTGAATGAACTTCTGCACCACCAAATTCAGCACATGCGCCAAGCAAGGGATGTGCGTCAAATTGGCTAGTCCCAGAGCTGCAACGAGATTTCGCCCATTATCACACACCACCAGCCCGGGCTTGAGGCTCACCGGCAGCAACCACTCGTCGGTCTGTTGTTCTATACCCCGCCACAACTCCTGTGCGGTGTGGGGCCTGTCCCCCAAACATATGAGTTTCAGAATGGCCTGCTGACGTTTACCCCGGGCTGTGCTGAAGTTGGTGGTGAAGGTGTGTGGCTGACTGTATGAGCAGGTGGAAGAATAGGAGGAGGAAGCCGAGAAGGAGGAGGTGGCAACAGGAGGCAAAGAATGTTGCCCTGCGATCCTTGGCGGCGGAAGGACGTGCGCCAAACAGCTCTCCGCCTGGGGCCCAGCTGCCACTACATTTACCCAGTGTGCAGTTAGGGAGATATAGCGTCCCTGGCCGTGCTTACTGGTCCATGTATCTGTGGTTAGGTGGACCTTGCTACAGATGGCGTTGCGCAGTGCACACTTGATTTTATCGGATACTTGGTTGTGCAGGAAAGGCACGGCTCTCTTGGAGAAGTAGTGGCGGCTGGGAACAACATACTGTGGGACAGCAAGCGACATGAGCTGTTTGAAGCTGTCTGTGTCCACCAGCCTAAATGACAGCATTTCATAGGCCAGTAGTTTAGAAATGCTGGCATTCAGGGCCCGGGATCGAGGGTGGCTAGGTGGGAATTTACGCTTTCTATCAAATGTTTGTGAGATGGAGAGCTGAACGCTGGCGTGTGACATGGTTGAGACGCTTGGTGACGGAGGTGGTGGTGGTGTTGGTGGTACATCCCCTGTTTGCTGGGCGGCAGGTGCCAACGGAGGAAGAGGCCGAAGCGGCAGCAGCAGAAGAGGCCGAGGCGGCAGCAGCAGAAGAGGTAGCATGGGGAGCCTGAGTGACTTCCTTGGTTTTAAGGTGTTTACTCCACTGCAGTTCATGCTTTGCATGCAGGTGCCTGGTCATGCAGGTTGTGCTCAGGTTCAGAACGTTAATGCCTCGCTTCAGGCTCTGATGACACAGCGTGCAAACTACTCGGGTCTTGTCGTCAGCACATTGTTTGAAGAATTGCCATGCCAGGGAACTCCTTGAAGCTGCCTTTGGGGTGCTCGGTCCCAGATGGCGGCGGTCAGTAGCAGGCGGAGTCTCTTGGCGGCGGGTGTTCTGCTTTTGCCCACTGCTCCCTCTTTTGCTACGCTGTTGGCTCGGTCTCACCACTGCCTCTTCCTCCGAACTGTGAAAGTCAGTGGCACGACCTTCATTCCATGTGGGGTCTAGGACCTCATCGTCCCCTGCATCGTCTTCCACCCAGTCTTGATCCCTGACCTCCTGTTCAGTCTGCACACTGCAGAAAGACGCAGCAGTTGGCACCTGTGTTTCGTCATCATTAGAGACATGCTGAGGTGGTATTCCCATGTCCTCATCATCAGGAAACATAAGTGGTTGTGCGTCAGTGCATTCTATGTCTTTCACCGCTGGGGAAGGGCTAGGTGGATGCCCTTGGGAAACCCTGCCAGCGGAGTCTTCAAACAGCATAAGAGACTGCTGCATAACTTGAGGCTGAGACAGTTTCCCTGGTATGCATGGGGGTGATGTGACAGACTGATGGGGTTGGTTTTCAGGCGCCATCTGTGCGCTTTCTGCAGAAGACTGGGTGGGAGATAATGTGAACGTGCTGGATCCACTGTTGGCCACCCAATTGACTAATGCCTGTACCTGCTCAGGCCTTACCATCTTTAGAACGGCATTGGGCCCCACCATATAATCGCTGTAAATTCTGGCGGCTACTGGGACCTGAGGTAGTTGGTACACTAGGACGTGTGGATGTGGCAGAACGGCCACGTCCTCTCTCAGCACCAGAGGGTCCACTAACACCACCACGACCATGTCCACGTCCGCGTCCCTTACTAGATGTTTTCCTCATTGTTATAGTTTACCACAACAACAAAAATATTATTTGGCCCAATGTATTGTATTCAAATTCAGCGGGATATAAATTTGAGGCCTAGTATTTAGGCGCTGGGTGACCGGTATGGATTTAGTGACAGAATTAGACTTGGAAATGCACAGTAGCGTGTGTGTGAAGTTATTCTGAATGACCCTATGTGCACCTTGAATATTATATACCCTTTTAGGGATAGATTTCAAATAGCTCTGATATAGCAGAAACCACTAAATTATGAAATTGCTAAATTGGGAATTGTATTTCAACCCTGAACAAAAAATGTGCTTTGACGGACACTAAATAACTTGCCCAGCCACAACAGGACAGCGGTAACGACAGATTTAGCGGGATATAAATTTGAGGCCTAGTATTTAGGCGCTGGGTGACCGGTATGGATTTACTAACAGAATTGGACTTGGAAATGCACAGTAGCGTGTGTGTGAAGTTATTCTGAATGACCCTATGTGCACCTTGAATATTATATACCCTTTTAGGGATAGATTTCAAATAGCTCTGATATAGCAGAAACCACTAAATTATGAAATTGCTAAATTGGGAATTGTATTTCAACCCAGAACAAAAAATGTGCTTTGACGGACACTAAATAACTTTCCCAGCCACAACAGGACAGCGGTAACGAGAGATTTAGCGGGATATAAATTTGAGGCCTAGTATTTAGGCGCTGGGTGACCGGTATGGATTTACTAACAGAATTGGACTTGGAAATGCACAGTAGCGTGTGTGTGAAGTTATTCTGAATGACCCTATGTGCACCTTGAATATTATATACCCTTTTAGGGATAGATTTCAAATAGCTCTGATATAGCAGAAACCACTAAATTATGAAATTGCTAAATTGGGAATTGTATTTCAACCCTGAACAAAAAATGTGCTTTGACGGACACTAAATAACTTGCCCAGCCACAACAGGACAGCGGTAACGACAGATTTAGCGGGATATAAATTTGAGGCCTAGTATTTAGGCGATGGGTGACCGGTATGGATTTACTAACAGAATTGGACTTGGAAATGCACAGTAGCGTGTGTGTGAAGTTATTCTGAATGACCCTATGTGCACCTTGAATATTATATACCCTTTTAGGGATAGATTTCAAATAGCTCTGATATAGCAGAAACCACTAAATTATGAAATTGCTAAATTGGGAATTGTATTTCAACCCTGAACAAAAAATGTGCTTTGACGGACACTAAATAACTTGCCCAGCCACAACAGGACAGCGGTAACGACAGATTTAGCGGGATATAAATTTGAGGCCTAGTATTTAGGCGATGGGTGACCGGTATGGATTTACTAACAGAATTGGACTTGGAAATGCACAGTAGCGTGTGTGTGTGAAGTTATTCTGAATGACCCTATGTGCACCTTGAATATTATATACCCTTTTAGGGATAGATTTCAAATAGCTCTGATATAGCAGAAACCACTAAATTATGAAATTGCTAAATTGGGAATTGTATTTCAACCCTGAACAAAAAATGTGCTTTGACGGACACTAAATAACTTTCCCAGCCACAACAGGACAGCGGTAACGAGAGATTTAGCGGGATATAAATTTGAGGCCTAGTATTTAGGCGCTGGGTGACCGGTATGGATTTACTAACAGAATTGGACTTGGAAATGCACAGTAGCGTGTGTGTGAAGTTATTCTGAATGACCCTATGTGCACCTTGAATATTATATACCCTTTTAGGGATAGATTTCAAATAGCTCTGATATAGCAGAAACCACTAAATTATGAAATTGCTAAATTGGGAATTGTATTTCAACCCTGAGCAAAAAATGTGCTTTGACGGACACTAAATAACTTGCCCAGCCACAACAGGACAGCGGTAACGACAGATTTAGCGGGATATAAATTTGAGGCCTAGTATTTAGGCGTTGGGTGACCGGTATGGATTTAGTGACAGAATTAGACTGGGATATGGCCAAAAAATAACCACACTATTGCTGGTTAAATGCACTTGGTGTGACAGCTTGACCAACCACACTACTGAGGGTTAAATGCACTTGGTGACGGGCGCAGCTTTCCCCTGATGTAGTATATGGCCAAAAAATTAACAGACTATTGCTGGTTAAATGCACTTGGTGTGATAGCTTGACCAACCACACTACTGAGGGTTAAATGCACTTGGTGACGGGGGCAGCTTGCCCCTGATGTAGTATATGGCCAAAAAATGAACAGACTATTGCTGGTTAAATGCACTTGGTGACGGGCGCAGCTTGCCTCTGATTTAGTATATGGCCAAAAAATGAACAGACTATTGCTGGTTAAATGCACTTGGTGTGATAGCCTGACCAACCACACTACTGAGGGTTAAATGCACTTGGTGACGGGCGCAGCTTGCCCCTGATGTAGTATATGGCCAAAAAATGAACAGACTATTGCTGGTTAAATGCACTTGGTGTCACAGCTTGACCAACCACACTACTGAGGGTTAAATGCACTTGGTGACGGGCGCAGCTTGCCCCTGATGTAGTATATGGCCAAAAAATGAACAGACTATTGCTGGTTAAATGCACTTGGTGTGATAGCTTGACCAACCACACTACTGAGGGTTAAATGCACTTGGTGACGGGCGCAGCTTGCCCCTGATGTAGTATATGGCCAAAAAATAAACAGACTATTGCTGGTTAAATGCACTTGGTGTGACAGCTTCACCCTGATGTAGGCTTTAGCCAAAAAACAACCACACCATTGAGGGTTAAATGCACTTGGTGACAGGCGCAGCTTGCCCCTGATGTAGTATATGGCCAAAAAATAAACAGACTATTGCTGGTTAAATGCACTTGGTGTGACAGCTTCACCCTGATGTAGGCTTTAGCCAAAAAACAACCACACCATTGAGGGTTAAATGCACTTGGTCGCAGCTTGTGCTGGCGCCCCACAAGACACAAAATGAACAGACTATTGCTGGTTAAATGCACTTGGTGACGGGCGCAGCTTGCCCCTGATTTAGTATATGGCCAAAAAATGAACAGACTATTGCTGGTTAAATGCACTTGGTGTGATAGCTTGACCAACCACACTACTGAGGGTTAAATGCACTTGGTGACGGGCGCAGCTTGCCCCTGATGTAGTATATGGCCAAAAAATAAACAGACTATTGTTGGTTAAATGCACTTGGTGTGACAGCTTCACCCTGATGTAGGCTTTAGCCAAAAAACAACCACACCATTGAGGGTTAAATGCACTTGGTGACAGGCGCAGCTTGCCCCTGATGTAGTATATGGCCAAAAAATAAACAGACTATTGCTGGTTAAATGCACTTGGTGTGACAGCTTCACCCTGATGTAGGCTTTAGCCAAAAAACAACCACACCATTGAGGGTTAAATGCACTTGGTCGCAGCTTGTGCTGGCGCCCCACAAGACACAAAATGGCCGCTGATCACCCCAGAAAAATGTGACTGACAAACGGTCTGGGCAGCCTAAAAACAGTGAGCAATTGAGTATCAGCAGCTCAATGATGCACAGCTGCAGATCGATCGATTAATCAAGTCCTTTGGAGGAGTTAATCTGCCTAATCTCGCCCTACTGTCGCAGCCGCAACCTCTCCCTACGCTAATCAGAGCAGAGTGACAGGCGGCGCTATGTGACTCCAGCTTAAATAGAGTGTCATGGAACCATGAACCAGACGTACAACAAGAGATAGGTGGAAATAAGAAGGTTTTATTGAAGATCAAGCTGTAAGGCAAAAGTCCAAACGGATGGCTAAACCGAAGCAGGGTCTTGCGAAGACAGTGGTCAGGAACCAGAAGGGTAGTCGGACGAAGCCTGGATCAGGAACCAGCAGGGTAGTCAGACGAAGCCTGGATCAGGAACCAGCAGGGTAGTCAGACGAAGCCAGGATCAGGAACCAGAAGCAGCAGCAGTCTTAGAAGCATGTGAACACAGGAGGACCAAGCAAGGAACTGAAGCCATAGACCTCCTATATATATGAGCTAGGCATCCAGCTCCTCCCAGTGGGAAGGAGGGAGCCGCAAGGTGGGAGGCTACAAGAAACCCAGAAACCAAGATGGCCGCCAGCACATGTCAAACGAAGGAGAACAGCAAGAAGGTAAGACCATGACATAGAGGCTGGGTCACATGGTGCTCTGGCCAATCACAGCCATGCCAATAGTAGGCATGGCTGTGACGGCCTCTTGGGGCAAGTAGTATGACGCTATTTTACGAAAATGTCCGGGTTCGGGTCCGTGTCACGGACACCCCAAAATTCGGTACGAACCCGAACTATACAGTTCGAGTTCGCTCATCCCTAGTCAGGAGTTTTTCTAATTCCTGCAGTTGGGATTTCATACCACTCCCCTCGCTCAGATTTAATTCCTGTGTTGAGAAGACTTTGTCCGCTTTGGATTTGCGGTCTGGACATGCAGCAAAAGCCATGTTTGACTGGGAGACACGTGGGCCAGTGTTCACACTGGAATGTTTGGTTGCGAGACGTGATATCAACCCATATAGGGTATAACAAATTTGTTCAGGACCAGGTGAGCACGGACACTTGTAAATTGTAGACAAAAGAAGTTACGGCCAGCTCACCTATATCATCCTGTGTGACGGTGCATGGGGCGGACCCAAGCCAGTTCTGATCTAGATCCACATAAACAGAAAAGAAGCTCCAGCACCAGACGTAGACGTTTCAAAAATCCCAGTCTTTATTCACCAAAATATTCCAAGTAAATACAGCAAACAGTGGCACTGGTTCCCACTTACTCCCAGTAGATTTACGCGTTTCGAACAGCAGTGTTCTTAGTCATAATCCAAAGTGTCTGGATAGTATATGTCACGGGTGAGCATGTTTGTACAGGTGTTTCACATGGACCTAGTTGATCTTGTGTCCACCCTGTTTTCTCAAACCCCTCCCTGGGGGTTGGGACACCGGAGTTGGACCCTATTTCAACTCGGAGCATGTCAGACACTTTGGATTATGACTAAGAACACTGCTGTTCGAAACGCGTAAATCTACTGGGAGTAAGTGGGAACCAGTGCCACTGTTTGCTGTATTTACTTGGAATATTTTGGTGAATAAAGACTGGGATTTTTGAAACGTCTACGTCTGGTGCTGGAGCTTCTTTTCTGTTTATGTGTAATTATAATGCACTTTATGCATTTGCTTATGTCACACGTGTATGTATGGATATGTTTATGGCCATATGTAGGTGGCCATGTAGGTATATATGCATACATACATGTATATATGTTCACATGCATGTTCATTCTCACGAGCACATTGCACTTTTTGGCACTGTCACTTTGTTTTTACCTTTGCACTAGCACTTTAGGATCGTATTACACACATACACTGAACAAAAATATAAACACAATACTTTCGGTTTTGCTCCCATTTTGAATGAGCTGAACTCAAAGATCTGAAACATTTTCTACATACACAAAAGACATATTACTCAAAAAAATGGTTCACAAATCTATATAAATCTATGTCAGTGAGCACTTCTCCTTTGCAGAGATAATCCATCCTACCTCACAGGTGTGGCATATCAAGGTGCTGATTAGACAGCATGAATATTGCACAGGTGTGCCTTAAACTGCCTACAATAAAAAGCCACTCTAAAAATGTGCACTGGGGGGAGTCAGAAAACCAGTCAGTATCTGGTGTGGCCACCATTTGCCTCACGCAGTGCAACACATCTCTGTCGCATAGAGTTGATCAGGTTGTTGATTGTGGCCTGTGGAGGTGAACATGCTGGATGTGGAGGTCATGGGCTGGTATGGCTACATGTGGTCTGCGGTGGTGAGGCCGGTTAAATGTACTGCCAAATTCTCTGAAGCACCTTTGGAGATGGCTTATAGTAAAGAAATGAACATTCATTGCATGGGCAACAGCTCTGGTAGACATTCCTGCAGTCAGCATGCCAATTACAGGCTCACTCAAACGTTGCAACATCTGTGGCCTCGTGCTGTGCCATCAAACTGCACATTTCAAAGTGGGCTTTTACTGTGGGCAGTCTAAGGGACACCTGTGCAATATCCATGCTGGACGTGGAGGTCATGGGCTGGTGTGGTTACACGTGGTCTGCGGTGGTGAGGCCGGTTGGATGTACTGCCAAATTCTCTGAAGCGCCTTTGGAGACGGCTTATAGTAAAGAAATTAACATTCATTGCACGGGCAACAGCTCTGGTAGACATTCCTGCAGTCAGCATGCCAATTAGACGCTCACTCAAACGTTGCAACATCTGTGGCATCGTGCTGTGCGATCAAACTGCACTTTTCAGAGTGGGCTTTTGTTGTGGGCAGTCTAAGGGACACCTGTGCAATATCCATGCTGTCTAGTCAGCACCTTGATATGCCACACTTGTGAGGTGGGATGGATTATTTTGGCTCACTAACACAGATTTATACAGATTTGTGAACAATATCTGAGAGTAATGGGTCTTTTGTGTATGTAGAAAATGTTTCAGATCTTTGAGTTTAGCTCATGCAAAATAGGAGCAAAACCAAAAGTGTTGTGTTTATATTTTTGTTCAGTGTATTTATATATATTTTATAATAAGTCCTATTCAGTATATAATATAATATATTCTAACTGCCCACCCCCCTTTTCTGGGCTACCAATTAATGTTTTGAGTGCTTTATAGGTTTACCTATTGCTAATATGTATTTTGAAGAGATGAGTGCGGTTGTCCACTCTTAAGATGGTACCTATTAGGGATGAGCTCTGTAAAGGTGACTGTTAACAGGGTGGTTGCTGTCACTGTTAAGGGGGGTGGGCCGCTGTGGAGGTCTTTGTTAGGTGGGCGGGTGCTGTGTTGTGGAGATCACTGTTAAAGGGGTGGGCTGCTGTGAAGGTTAAAGTTAAGGGGGTAAGCTGCTGTGGAGGTCACATTTTAAGGAGACGAGGCACTGTGGGGGGGGGTCAATGTTAAGGGGTAGGGGGCTGTGGAGTTCACTGTTAAAGGGACGGGGTGCTGTAGAGGTCACTGTTATGGCGGATACTTTTGATATTTTTCAACGACACACAAACATTAAATAAAATAGATGAAATATACCAGTGCGAAGCCGGGTCCATATATATATATATATATATATATATATAGAGAGAGAGAGAGAGAGAGAGAGAGAGATAGAGAGAGATAGTATATATGACCTGCATTAGCCAATAGAAGCCCACAGGTCTTTCACTCAGATCCCAACTGCCATTCACACAGTCACATGAACCTTAACAGCCGATGGAAGTTCACAGGTCCTTCAGTCTCGACATACGAACAGTTTTACATCAGGTTTCCATAACAACCCAAAACCCACAGTACAGGCTATAACATGTCAGAGGGTAGTATAAATTGTGATTGTCTGCCTAGAACGGAATAGCCATTTTATTTGGTAAAGTCTAGACTAGCTAACTGTAGCTTGTTCTATACTCCTGATCAGGACCATCCTAGGGCGTTGGAGTGGCCGCTGTGGAGGTCACTGTTAAAGGGGTGGGCACTGTGGAGGTTACTGTTAAGGGGCAGGGCATTGTTCAGAACACTGTTAAGTGAGCAGGGTACTGTGGAGCTCACTGTTAAGGGATCGGGGTACTGTGGAAGTCAGTGTTAAAGAGGCAGGTGCTGTGGTAGTCTCTGCTAAGGGGCATGGAATGATGGAGGTCACTGTTAAGGGGGCAGGATGCTGTGGAGGTCACCGTTAAAGGGGCAGGGGGTCAGAGGGTCACTGTTAAGATATTGGGCCACTGTTGAGGTCACAGTTAAGAGGGTGGGGTGCTGTGGAGGTCACTATTAAATGGGCAGCTGCTGTGGAGGTCACTGTTAAGGCAATGGCATACTGTAGAGGTCACTGTTAATGGAGTAAGGTGCTGAGGAGCTCATTGTTAAGGGAGCAGGGTACTGTGGAAGTTCACAATTAAAGGGACAGGGTGCTGTGGATGTCAATGTTAACTGGGCATGGCCCTGTTGAGGTGACTGTTAGGAAGTAGGTCGCTGTGATAGGTCACTGTTAAGGGGGGCAGGCCGCTATGGAGGTCTTTGTTAGGGGGGTGGGGTGCTGTGGAGGTCACATTTTAAAGTGGTGGGGAACTGTGGGGGTTCAGTTTTAAGGGGTGGAGTTCTGTGGAGGTCACTATTAAAGGGGCAGGGTGCTGTAGAGGTAACTGTTATGTGGGATACTGAACAGAAATTGCACTTTTCACAAACTACTGTTGGATATACTACTAGTTATCTTTTGCACTGAATAAATAGAGACTTTAATTTTTTTTACTTATGGTCGGAGCCTTTGAATCACCTTTCTACTGCACCGATCAACAGGGAGCAATGGCCTGAGAAGTACACCATTACACAACATCAGGGCCTCTACCGCTCACATCCTCTGCTCCTGCTCCTCACGGACAGGTGGCATCAAGATGTATTACATATAGAAAACCCCTGTGATATAAAACAAAATCCACACTCTTTTACATTTAAATTTATCTAATGAGGCATGACTTTTCAGTTCTGAGAACAGTTCACATTTAATAATTTAGTAATAAAAGGTTTATATTCATATTGTGCATTACCAAAGTATTTCTGTGTACGGAGTATGCCAGTTACCTTGTTTGTCTAGCTATCAGGTTTTGATAAGATAACATTATTGCCTAATTTAAAACCTTTTAGCAAAAAGTGTTTTCATACCATACCTTTTCACTGTACAGTATTTGCTTATCAATCCATGGGAAAAGTATATATCAAACCTGTTACTTAGTTGAGCGCAGAGCATGGGAATATGATACCAATGAGAAAATAAGAAATATGATTATCACTGACCAGCAGACATGTCCTGTTAGCAGTCAGAGGTGCTGGCACTTCTGCCTGAGTTACACGAGACCCAGCAAGCTTGATCTATTGGATCTGCTCTGCCGGCATCCTGGCCAGTGGGTGAGCTCCGCTTTGCTGCACTTCCAGCATTTCAGCCCCATTGTATTGCTGGCAGGCGTACTCCATTGTGGGCTGTGCTACCGCCATCCTGTTGTTGTAATTGGCAAGGCTCCATGAGCTGGAGCACTGGCTGATAATGGGGGAGGTTAGGATCCTGCATCTTGACATCACAGGTCATTTGGGTGGATGTCTCACGTGACCTAGGAGCGCTCTATTTAAACAGGCAACTGCTGGCCACAGTTACCTGTGATTAGCTGTCTAATTATATACCCTGTTTTATTGTGTTTTTACATCTGGATTTTTGGACCTGTCCTTGATTATCCCACTTTTCCCTGATGTTATTTCCTGGTTTGACTTCTTGGCTTGGCACGTTTCTGCATTCTAGTTTTTTTATTTGGCGTTTCATTTTATTCTTCATGTGAGACTGGTATTGGCTCTGGCTTGTATGACTTTGCTATAACCCATTTGGGTCTGTTCTGGTTCTGACCCATCCCATCAGTTATCCACTCTGTGTCACTACGTTTATTATTTTGTCCCTTTTTTTTCCCTGTAGGTCCCTGCACTTAGTTAGGAAACTACTGCTATCCAGTTGAAGGCCATCATTTAGGGAGGATCATGCAAGCAGGAAGAACAGTGCTGCACACAAAGTTCAAGGTCTCACTTATCTCTAGATGATAAGGATCTTTAGGAAAGTCATGATTACTTAAAAAGGACAGAACAGAAATACATAACTTTCCACACATCCTCTAATTAATGATAGTTTACATTTGGCACATCATTTCCACCGCAAATTATGGTGGTGCAACACCACTATGTGGAGTAGTTGTGAACATGTCAAAAGTCAATGCAGGAAGCTATTGAAGATCCTGGAGGAACAATAAAAAAAAAACCACAATGCCAGTGTTGCATAATATTTTTTTAAATAGTACCTGTCACCGCTTTTCTTTTATTAAATACTTACAGATGTAGTAGAGTTAACACTCATAATTTATGAGACGTGTTATCTAAACTAAATGCTTTAAGCAAACACCTTCAATTGCTTTACAATGGCTTTTGTCTCAAGATAATGTGAGGGGTTAAGAAATTTGAGTTAAGAGCTTGAGTGCTAACCCTGCTACATCTGTATGTTCTCCATGAAATAATAATTGTGGAGCATATTGTTTTCTTAGTGTAACGCCACAGAGTGGCATTACTACCTTTGCACCCCACTACTGTCTTTATTGGTTAACCTCATGTTATCTTGGGTATTTAGCCAACGCCTGGGGTCCAATGTATCCACGTAGGAGCACCATGACAGACACAATATTAAGGGACATTATAGGCCACCCTATACCACTCGGCCATTCCTACACCTGGGTACCGCTATAGTCACCATTTCTTAAAGGGAACCCTTGCCGTTCTTGCTTCCGTTGCATTAGTACTGTGTGGTGAGCTGTTCCCAGACTGTCCATTCACAGTCTGACATTGTTCAATCAGAGTTGCCAGTGTCAAGGGCCCTTAACACGGTCCGAGAATTGAAAAAATCATCGCTAACGTGCATTACAAGTAACTAGTGTTGAGCGGACACCTGGATGTTCGAGTTCGGCCGAAATTCACAAAAAAAGGACCCGAACTTAATCCCGAACCCCACTGAAGTCAATGGGGACCCAAACATAAAATACATAAAATAAAAAAATATATAATCTTGATCTAGGAGGACGAGGTCCATATGGAGTAAGGAGGTTGAGGAGACAGTGGATGTGGTGGTGTAGGTGGAAGCGACGGTGGAGGAGGTTGAGATAGCCAACACTGGTTTGTTATTTTAATATTATTATTTTTTTGTTTAATTTTGGGTAGACCCCAAAATATTGGGAAATATAACCTGTGATTACCGCCTCCAGCCGTGCTAAACAATCAACAAGCTCAGCCCATGTGCCCAATTTAAAGACCCAGAAGTTGAAGGGGGCAGACCCATCAGTCAGTACGTGAAGGCGTGTGCACACATACTTCTCCACCATAATGCACGTCCCCGTGATGTCCACAATCCAATTGGATATCTGCTCTATCAACTTGCGATGTTCTTTTCTGTGCCTACCATGTTGATCACGGTTAGCGGTGAATCAGGGTTCCATGCTGGAGAGGCAGCGTGAGAAAGGGGTATCATATCCAAGGGAGGTCAATGGCTGAAATGTGATCGAGCAAAATTGTGGGACAAGTTGTTAAAGCGGAAGGATCAAATGAAAGAAGGGATACAGCTTTGTTGACTCTAAATAACTTCTGCCTGATCGCACGTCCCCGTGACGTTGACGATCCAATTGGATATCTTCTCTATCAACTTTCAATGTTCTTTTCTGCGTCTACCATGGCTGAAATATGATCGAGCGGAATTGTGGGACAAGTTGTTAAAGTGGAAGGATCAAATGAAAGGAGGGGGAGCGCGTCAATTAAAGACAAATTTTAGAAATTTAAGTCCCTGTCACCTATGCAGAGCAGGGGTTTTTCATCTGCAAAAATGGTAAAATGTCACCCAAGAATGTTACAGACGCTTTTGCACCCTTCTCCCTCTTTTGCTGTGCTGGTGCTTCTGTGCGATCACCGCCTCTTCCTCTGAATTAGACAGGTCACTCGCATGACCTTGATTCCATGTGGGGTCTAGTATCTCATCATCCTCCACATCATCTTCCACCCACTCTTTACCCCTGCCCTCCTTGTCGGTCTGCATACTGTAGAAAGCCGTAGCAGTTGGCACATGTGTTTTTGTCATCAGAGACGTGCTGCGGTGGTCTTCTAATGTCCTCATCCTGAAACATAAGTGGCTGTTCCACTTCTGGTGCAGGGCTATGTGGATGGTCCACGGAAACCCTGTCAGCAGAGTCATAAAAAAGCATAGCAGACTGCTGCATGACTTGGGGCTCAGATTGCTTGCCTAATTTGCAAGGGGGTGAGTTGAAAGACAGATGACCATGGGCTGTAGGTGACAACTCTGATCTTTCAGTAGGGGACTGGGTGGGAGACAATGCAAAGGAACTGTAGGCACTGTCAGCCCCCCAATCTACTATAGTATGTACTTGTTCTGGCCTCACCCGATTTGTGCCGTGTAGGCTGCAAATGTACTTTCTAGCGCAAAAGATGAACATTTTTCACCCAACAATGTAACAGACAAATTAGTGAAATGTATTTCCTTGTACACTAGGTAGAGTAGGGGTATATCACAGCCAAAAATTAGCGAATTTCACCCGACAATGTAACAGACAAATTAGTGAAATTACTTAAAATAAAATACGTAAAAATAAAAAAATAATCTTGTCTACCATCTTGCGCTTGTACTCGCGCATCTTACGATCACGCTCCAGTGACGGAATTAAGGAAGGTAACGTCCAGCAGCATGGCCACAATGACTGGCCTGGAACCCTATGAAATGATCCCTCTTCCTCCTCCTCCTCCTGTGCCACATACTCTTCCATCATCGCCAGGAGCGTTTTTTCAAGGAGGCATAGAAGTGGAATAGTAACGCTGAGAACGTCATCATCGGCACTGGCCATGTTGGTGAAGTACTTGAAACAGCACAACAAGGAACACAGGTCTCACATAGAGGCCGACTCATTGCTGGTGAAGTCGTGCTGTTCCGCTGACCAACTCACCCATGCGTGCTGCAGCTGAAACTTCACTATCGCCTGCTGCTGCTCGCACAGTCTGGCCAGCATGTGCAAGGTGGAGTTCCACCTTGTGGGCACTGTCGCATATGAGGCAGTGAGCGGGAAGGCCGAAGTTACGCTGCCTCACTGACATGCGAGCAGCAGCAGGGTGAGAACGTAGAAAGCTCGCACAGATGGCCCGCACTTTCTTCAGCAGCTCTGACATATCTGCGTAATTTTTAAAGAATCTCTGCACCACCAAATTCAGCACATGCACCAGGTAAGGGATGTGCGTCAAACCAACTAGTCCCAGAGCTGCTACGAGATTTTGCCCATTGCCGCACACCACCAGGCCGGGCTTGTCGCTCACTGGCACCAACCACTCATTGTCTGTTGTCCCATGCCCATCTACAGCTTCTGCGCGGTCCCCCAAACAGATATGTTTTAAAACTGCCAGCTGTCCTTTACCCCTGGCTGTGCTGAAGTTGGTGGTGAAGGTGTTACGCTGACCAGATGAGGAAGCGGTAGAGGATGAGGAAGCGGAGTAGGAGGAGGAAGCAACAGGAGGCAAAGAGAAGCGTCCTGCAATCCTCGGTGGTGGAAGGATATGCGCCAAACTGCTATCCACTTATCCCCAGCCACCACTGCATTTGCCCAGTGTGCTGTTAGGTAGATATAACATCCCTAACCATGATTACTAGTCCACGTATCCGTAGTTAGGTGGACCTTGCCACAGATGGCGTTGCGCAGTGAACACCTGATTTTGTCCCCCACTTGGTTGTGCAGGGAAGGGATGGCTCGCCTGGAAAAGTAGTGGCTGCTGGGCACGATGTACTGTAGGAAAGCCATAAGGCTTTTAAAACTCTCCATCTCCACCAGACGGAACAGGCATATTTTATTAATTAAATCACAATCTGGGTATTGCATGTGTAGTAACCCTTGATATGGTATGATTTCCCTGTGTGTGGGTGATAAAAGTATTGGCAAACTAAAAAGACAGGGTGGCCAATACTTCACCGTATGCATTTTGCTGGGGATCGCCATTAGCAACGGGCCACAAGTGCAGGATTTGCTCCCTGTATATATGCACGACTGCATGTGGGTTTGAGCACCTCCTGCTAATGCCACCCTGTCTTTTTAGTTTGTATATATAGATTCCTGGAGGTGTATAAACTCCAATTTAAATGTGCCTGTTTTCCATCTACAGGCCACATTTAGGTGCACCTGTGAGGCCTGGGCCATATCAGTCAGTCTTGAGTGGGACTCACAGACTCCTCCCTCCTCCCATTGCAAGCATGGTTACATGCTGGAGGTAACTGGTGAGCTGTTTGTGAGTCGGCCTCATGCTCCTGTAATTTGCCCACTGGCTCCTGGTATCGCCCATACGGCTCAGATAGGAGAGTGTTAGGTCCCGGGCTACTTGAGAAACCTTGACGTGGTGCCCGGGCTTAGACATGTTCTACACCGTAGGACATGTTGACTAATCTCTCAATTTTAAAATCAGTTTGAGGGTTTAGTGAGACTGCAGAGTGCACCTGTATTTGTGATTGTTTTGTTATATTGATAAAAGTATTGGCCCTACTACACTGCAAACAATGCAAAAAGGGAAATGTTCAACTTTTTTGACATCTTAAGGTTTGTTGTATTCCTTCTGTTTGTATTGCCAATATCCGCACGTACCAACTGGTCCCTGAATTTGGGGCTGCCCTTATTACAAATAAGCGGTGGATTTCTAAATTCTTCCACCGTTGTTTATGATTTACCCAATAGGTGCCAGTATTTATGTACTATATTATCAAAATGGTGATTGCAAAGGTGATATTTATGTAGAAATGCTATCCGGTTGTTCTTTTTATTCCTTACATAGTGAGCCAATTGATCTCTCATATTACATTCAGCCTCTAACAATAGAGATGTCGCGAACATAAAATTTTCCATTCGCAAACGGCGAACGCTAATTTCCGCAAATGTTCGCGAACGTGCGACCCGCCATAGACTTCAATAGACAGGCAAATTTTAAAACCCACAGGCAGGGCCGCCTTTACCAAGGGGCAAAAGGGGCAGCAGCCCCGGGCCCAGTTGCTCCTGGGGGGCCCAAGGCAGCTGCCTCTTGAGCCCTGCTAGCCACTGCCCCGGGTGTCAGGCTGTCAGCTTCACAGGGGGTGAGTCCCGGCATCGTACTGTGTTAGAGCTGTGAATGTGATCTAGGACCTTAATGACATCATCACCATGTGACCAGTAACCTAGCAATATTACTGGTCACATGGCTATGAGGTCATCACAGGTCCTAGCAGGAGTGTTGCAGGTGAAGTTTGCCTTTAGTGGAGCTTTTTTGTGTGAAGATTATATCAGAAAAAGGTGACACTCAGGGGCTGTTATGCTAATATACTGTAAACTACTGTATAGTGGGGTGCTGTATACTGTGTGGGGCTGTATACTGTGTGGTGGGGTGTATACTGTGTGGTGGGGCCTGTATACTGTGTGGGGCCTGTATACTGTGTGGGGCCTGTATATAGTGTGTTAGGGGGGGAGGCTGTATATAGTTTGTGTGTGTGGGGCCTGTATACTGTGTGGGGCCTGTATACTGTGTGGGGCCTGTATACGGGGAGGCCTGTATACTGGGGGAGGCCTGTATAGTGTGTGGGGGGGCCTGTATAGTGTGGGGGCCTGTATACTGTATACTGTGGGTGCTGTATATTGTGGAGTGCTATACTGCTGTACTGTATACTGTGGGTGATGTATAGTGTGGAGTGCTATACTGCTGTACTGTATAGTTTGGGGTGCTGTATACGGTGAGGTGCTATACTGCTCTACTGTATACTGTGGGGTGCTGTATACTGTGGGCTGCTATACTATATACTGTGGGGTACTGTATAGTGTGGGGTGCTGTATACTATAGGGTGCTATACTGCATACTGTGGGTTGCTGGGGTGCACTGTAACACTAGGGTGAGCCGAGCCCCGGTCTCCTTCCTGCAGAGTGGTGCCCACTTCCAGCCTGAGCCCAGCTGCCCAGAGCACTGATCCTGAGCCGCTGGAGTCTTCAGAACTGGAAGTATTTACAGTCATTCACTGTACTCTACCAGATATGTGGATTTTTTGTGTGTGTGTTGTGGTGGAGTGCGTGATTGCCTGCTAAGGTGTGGGAAGGCGGGATCCAGGGGGCCCAAGTAAATTTTTGCCCAGGGTCCAATCAATATTAAAGACGGCCCTGCCCACAGGGACTCTTTTTGGCCACAATAGTGATAGAAAAGTTGTTTCAAGGGGACTAACACCTGGACTGTGGCATGCTGGAGGGGGATCCATGGCAAAACTCCCATGGAAAATTACGTATAAAAAACCTAACATTCCTAAATTGTTTGGAATAACGTGCTTTAAAACATCAGGTATGATGTTGTATCGATCAGGTAGTGTAAGGGTTACGCCCGCTTCACAATGACAGACCAAACTCCCCGTTTAACACACCGCAAACAACCGCAAACAGTCCATTTGCACAACCGCAAACTCCAAATTTGTACAAGGTTGGATACCAAGCTAGCCATGTCCCGTTCCTTGTCCTCACTGACGTCATTGAAGGTCTCTTCCTCCACCCAGCCACGTACAACATCAAGGGTCCCTGAAAGGTGATAACAAGCCCCTTGGGACGCTTGCTGTGGTCTTCCACCTCCTCAAAGCCACCTTCCTCCTCTGACTCCACTTCTTCAGACTCCTCTCTCTGCGTTGCCGAAGGTCCAGCAATCGACGACGACAAGGCTGCTTCTGGTGGTGATGGTGACCACAACTCTTCCTCTTCATGCTCATCTACGGCCTGATCCAGCACTCTTCGCAGGGCACGCTCCAGAAAAAACACATATGGGATGAGGTCGATGATGTTACCTTGGGTTTGACTGACCAGGCTTGTCACCTCTGCAAAAGGACGCATGAGCCTACAGCCATTGTGCATGAGCGTTCAGTAACGCGCCCAAAAAATACCCAGCTCCGCAGAGGTTATCTTCTTTTTATTAAATTAAAAAAATCTGTTCTTACCAGTTTAATCTCTGTTTTGTCCCCTATCAGGGGCCGGTGTATGGAATAGATTTTAGGAACCGGGAGATGGAAAAAGATGCTTGGTCGGTCCTCTTACTTCCAATTTGGGGCACTGCGCATGCGCCGTGCAATGTACTGTGCTACCCGATCTGAGTGGTATGTTAAGTAGTACTAGTCCTATCAGTTTAATCCCTGTTACGTCCACTATCAGGGGCCAGTCTATGGAATAGATTTTAGGAACCGGGAGATGGAAAAAGATGCTTGGTTGGTCCTCCTTCTTCCAATTTGGGTCACTGCGCGTGCACCATGCAATGTACTGTGCCACCCTATATGAGTGGTGTGTTAAGTAGTACTATTCTTATCAGTTTAATCCCTGTTACGTCCCCTATCAGGGGATGTGTATCAAATAAATTTTAGACAACGCAAAGAGTTGTCAATAGTTGACACACTCATGACAAATTTTATTCCTCTATGCGTCAATCTTGGTGTAGTGATGACTGTGTTTGTGCGCATGTTTGGGAGATTGCAGGTGATGACTTTTTTCAAAGCCTATGCTTGTGCTGAGGTAGTTCAGTGACAGTTTAGTGACCCAGAAAACAATGATTCTGCAGTGTCTGCCCATTGTTGGCCTAGTAGGCTTTAATGATCACAAAGAAAATTAATGTTTTTTTCTATACAAAATTATCCAGCTGATCGCTTTTGGTCTGTTCACAATGAAGCAACGACCTTATCATCTGGGGTGGGCCAACATTGCCATTGCCAACACACTCATAGAGGTGATCACTTCATTGTGATACAAAGCCCCTTCACCACAACAAGGTAACGATTACGAAGGGGAATTGATACATGTATGTGCCTTTTTATTTGTTTTGTTTTTGCAGCCACAGTGCAGCACCAGAGGCCGGAAAAATTTATGTTTTCCAGGCAGAAAGTGCACCAAAACATTGCGTCTTGAACCCTAGTTGGTGGCGGAGAAGTCACGCAAGTCATCCGGCATGCAGAGATAAATTCACAAATTGGGATAGCTCAGGCCACAGGTCAAGCCTGCACACCCAGTAGTCAAGGGGTTCATCGCTCCTCAGAGTGTCTATATCTGCAGTTAAGGTGAGGTAGTCTGCTACCTGTCGGTCGAGTCATTCTCTGAGGGTAGACCCCGAAGGGCTGTGGCAATGTGTAGGACTTAAAAAGCTCTGCATGTCCTCCATCAACAACACGTCTGTAAAGTATCGTGTCCTTGCCAGCATGGTAGGAGGCAGATTACTTTCACCTCTTCCCCTGTTAGATTCCCGTTGTGCTGTGACATCATCCTTATACGCTGTGTGAAGCATACTTTTAATTTATTTTGGAACTGCTGCATCCTTTCCGACTTTTGGTAATTCGGTAACATTTCAGCCGCTTTCTGCTTATACTGGTGGTCTAGTACAATGGCCACCCAGTACAGGTCGTTCTTCTTCAGCCTTTTTATACGAGGGTCCCTCAACAGGCATGACAGCATGAAAGACCCCTTTTGCACAAGGTTGGATGGCGAGCTACTCATGTCCCATTCCTCGTCCTCACTGATCTCACTGAAGGCCTGTTCCTTCCCCCAGCCACGTACAACACCATGGGTACCAGATAGGTGACAACGAGCACCCTGGGATGCCTGCTGTGGTTGGTCTTCCTCCTCCTCCTCAAAGCCACATTCCTCCTCTGACTCCTCTTCCTCAGACTCCTCTTCCAGCATTGCTGCAGGTCCAGTAAGCGATGCTGATAAGGCTGTTTCTGGTGGTGATGGTGACTACAACTCTTACTCTTCACGCTCATCTAGGGCTTGGTCCAGCACTCTTCGCAGGGCATGCTCCAGGAAGAAAACAAATGGGATAATGTCGCTGATGGTGCCTTCGGTGCGACTTACTAGGTTTGTCACCTCCTCAAAAGGACGCATGAGCCTACAGGCATTGCGCATGAGCGTCCAGTAACATGGCAAAAAAATACCCAGCTCTGCAGAGGCTATCCTAACACCCCGGTCATACAAATACTCATTGAAGGCTTTTTCTTGTTGGAGCAGGCAGTCAAACATTAGGAGGGTTGAATTCCAACGTGTCGGGCTGTCGCAAATCAAGCGCCTCACTGGCATGTTGTTTCGCCGCTGAAAATCTGAAAAGTGCGCCATGGCCGTGTAGGAAAGCCTGAAATGGCCACACACCTTCCTGGCCTGCTTGAGGACGTCCTGTAAGCCTGGATACTTATACACAAAGAGTTGTACGATCAGATTCAACACATGTGCCATGCACGGCACATGTGTCAACTTGCCCAAATTCAATGCCGCCAAGAAATTGCTTCCGTTGTCACACACCACTTTGCCGATCTCCAGTTGGTGCGGAGTCACCGACTGATCCACCTGTGCGTTCAGGGCGGACAGGAGTGCTAGTCCGGTGTGACTCTTTGCTTTCAGGCAAGTCAACCCCAAGACGGCGTGACACTATCGTATCCGGAATGTGGAATAGCCCCTGGGGAGCTGGGGGGTGCAGTTGATGCGGAGCAAGACGCAGCAGCAGAATAGGACTCAGCAGAGGAGGTTAGCGAAGAGGATGGAGTAGGAGGAGTAGAGGAGGTGGCAGCAGGCCTGCCTGCAATTCGTGGCGGTGTCACCAACTCCTCTGCAGAGCCACGCATTCCATGCTTGGCAGCCGTCAGCAGGTTTACCCAATGCGCAGTGTAGGTGATATACCTGCCCTGATCGTGCTTTGCAGACCAGGTATCAGTGGTGAGATGGACCCTTGCCCCAACACTGTGTGCCAGACATGCCATTACTTCCTTTTCCACAATAGAGTACAGGTTGGGGATTGCCTTTTGTAAAAAAAAAATTCCACTGTGGTGTCCCAATAGCTACAAATTTTTTGAAGGCCTCAGACTTCACCAGCTTGTATGGTAAAAGCTGGCGGGCTAAGAGTTCCGACAAGCCAGCTGTCAGATGCTAGGCAAGGGGGTGACTCTGTGACATTGGTTTCTTACGTTCAAACATGTCCTTGAAAGACACCTGACTGTGGGCAAATGAGCAGGAACTGCTCAAGGCGAAGTGGCGGGTGGTTGAGAGGGAGCAAAGAGGACAGCAGTGGTTGACGTGGGTGAAGATGCTGGAGCAGGAGGAGGACGGTGGCTTTGAGTTTGTGTGCTGCTTGTACTCGTCATCATGTGTTGATTCCATAGGCGTTTGTGATGTGAAATCATGTGCCTTTGCAAACCAGGTGGGGGAGGAATGGAAGGAGGGATTAGAACAGTTCAGAAGGAAAGGTGTAGGGTAAAAAATATACATAAACCTCTCAAATGTATGTATACTAATGCCAGAAGTCTGACTAATAAAACTGGTGAACTGGAATGAGTGATGTGTGAGGAGAACTATGACATCGTGGGAATAACTGAGACATGGCTGGATGATAGCTATGACTGGGCGGTTAATGTACAAGGTTACAGTCTGTTTAGAAAGGATCGTCAAAACCGGAGAGGGGGAGGGGTCTGCCTTTATGTAAAGTCCGGTCTAAAGCCCACACTCCGCGAAGATATAAGTGAGGGACATGAACATGTGGAGTTAGTGTGGGTAGAGATACATGGAGCTAAAAACAACAATAAATTACTAATAGGAGTTTACTATAAACCACCTAATATACCAGAGTCCACAGAAAATCTATTACTAAACGAGATAGACAAGGCGGCAAATCATAATGAGGTGGTTATTATGGGGGACTTCAACTACCCAGATATAGACTGGGAAACTGAAACTTGTATATCTCATAAAGGAAACAGGTTCTTGGCAATAACCAAAGACAATTACCTCTCCCAACTGGTTCAGGACCCGACTAGAGGGACGGCCATACTGGACTTAGTATTAACCAATAGGCCGGACAGAACAACAGACGTGCAGGTTGGGGGACACCTGGGAAATAGTGACCACAAAGTAATAACCTTCCAATTATCATTCAAAAGAGCGTTTCTACAGGGAGGAACAAAAATACCAAACTTCAAAAAAGCTAAATTTAGCCAACTAAGAGAGGTCATAGGTAGGAATGAGCGAACTCGAACTGTATAGTTCGGGTTCGTACCGAATTTTGGGGTGTCCGTGACACGGACCCGAACCCGGACATTTTCGTAAAAGTCCGGGTTCGGGTTCGGTGTTCGTCGCTTTCTTGGCGCTTTTGTGACGCTTTCTTGGCGCTTTTTGAAAGGCTGCAAAGCAGCCAATCAACAAGCGTCATACTACTTGCCCCAAGAGGCCATCACAGCCATGCCTACTATTGGCATGGCTGTGATTGGCCAGAGCACCATGTGACCCAGCCTCTATTTAAGCTGGAGTCACATAGCGCCGCCCGTCACTCTGCTCTGATTAGCGTAGGGAGAGGTTGCGGCTGCGACAGTAGAGCGAGATTAGGCAGATTAACTCCTCCAAAGTACTTGATTATTGATCGATCTGCAGCTGTGGATCATTGAGCTGCTGATACTCAATTGCTCACTGTTTTTAGGCTGCCCAGACCGTTTGTCAGTCACATTTTTCTGGGGTGATCGGCGGCCATTTCGTGTCTTGTGGTGCGCCAGCACAAGCTGCGACCAAGTGCATTTAACCCTCAATGGTGTGGTTGTTTTTTGGCTAAAGCCTACATCAGGGTGAAGCTGTCACACCAAGTGCATTTAACCAGCAATAGTCTGTTTATTTTTTGGCCATATACTACATCAGGGGCAAGCTGCACCCGTCACCAAGTGCATTTAACCCTCAGTAGTGTGGTTGGTCAAGCTGTGACACCAAGTGCATTTAACCAGCAATAGTCTGTTCATTTTTTGGCCATATACTAAATCAGGGGCAAGCTGCGCCCGTCACCAAGTGCATTTAACCAGCAATAGTCTGTTCATTTTTTGGCCATATACTACATCAGGGGCAAGCTGCGCCCGTCACCAAGTGCATTTAACCCTCAGTAGTGTGGTTGGTCAAGCTGTGACACCAAGTGCATTTAACCAGCAATAGTCTGTTCATTTTTTGGCCATATACTACATCAGGGGCAAGCTGCGCCCGTCACCAAGTGCATTTAACCCTCAGTAGTGTGGTTGGTCAAGCTGTCACACCAAGTGCATTTAACCAGCAATAGTCTGTTCATTTTTTGGCCATATACTAAATCAGGGGCAAGCTGCGCCCGTCACCAAGTGCATTTAACCAGCAATAGTCTGTTCATTTTTTGGCCATATACTACATCAGGGGCAAGCTGCGCCCGTCACCAAGTGCATTTAACCCTCAGTAGTGTGGTTGGTCAAGCTATCACACCAAGTGCATTTAACCAGCAATAGTCTGTTCATTTTTTGGCCATATACTAAATCAGAGGCAAGCTGCGCCTGTCACCAAGTGCATTTAACCAGCAATAGTCTGTTCATTTTTTGGCCATATACTACATCAGGGGCAAGCTGCGCCCGTCACCAAGTGCATTTAACTCTCAGTAGTGTAGTTGGTCAAGCTGTGACACCAAGTGCATTTAACCAGCAATAGTCTGTTCATTTTTTGGCCATATACTACATCAGGGGCAAGCTGCGCCCGTCACCAAGTGCATTTAACCCTCAGTAGTGTGGTTGGTCAAGCTGTCACACCAAGTGCATTTAACCAGCAATAGTCTGTTCATTTTTTGGCCATATACTACATCAGGGGCAAGCTGCGCCTGTCACCAAGTGCATTTAACCCTCAATGGTGTGGTTGTTTTTTTGGCTAAAGCCTACATCAGGGTGAAGCTGTCGCACCAAGTGCATTTAACCAGCAATAGTCTGTTCATTTTTTGGCCATATACTAAATCAGGGGCAAGCTGCGCCCGTCACCAAGTGCATTTAACCCTCAGTAGTGTGGTTGGTCAAGCTGTCACACCAAGTGCATTTAACCAGCAATAGTCTGTTCATTTTTTGGCCATATACTACATCAGGGGCAAGCTGCGCCCGTCACCAAGTGCATTTAACCCTCAGTAGTGTGGTTGGTCAAGCTGTCACACCAAGTGCATTTAACCAGCAATAGTCTGTTCATTTTTTGGCCATATACTACATCAGGGGCAAGCTGCGCCTGTCACCAA